>NC_030811.1:6848721-6935761 GCF_001704415.2 Capra hircus | reverse complement strand
AGGTCAGTAGTGGCCAATATGCTTATTGGAGGGTCAGTGGAGAAACACTCCAGGGGAGTACCTCTTTTCAGTATCTTATCATTTTGCCTTTTCATACTGTTCATGGGATTCTCAAGGCAAGAATACTGAAGGTGGTTTGCCATTCCCTTCTCCAGTGGACCACATTCTGTCAGACCTCTCCACCATGACCCGCCTATTTTGGGTTGCCCCGGAGGCATGGCTTAGCCTCATTGAGTTAGAAAAGGCTGTGGTCCTAGTGTGATTAGACTGACTAGTTTTCTGTGAGTATGGCTTCATTGTGTCTGCCCTTTGATGCCCTGTTGCAACGCCTACCATCTTACTTGGGTTTCTCTTACCTTGGGCGTGGGGTATCTCTTCATGGCTGCACCATAGTTTGGCTCCAGGTAAATAGCAGGGAGGGAACACAGCTCCACCCATCAACAGAAAATGGATTAAAGATTTACTGAGCATGGCCCTGCCCATAAGAACAAGACCCAGTTCCCACCCCCATAGTCAGTCTATCCCATCAGGAAACTTCCATAAGCCTCTTATCCTTCTCCATCAGAGGGCAGACAGAATGAAAACTAACCAATCTGATCACATGGACCACAGCCCCATCTAACTCAACAAAACATGAACCATGCCGTGTAAGGCCACTCAAGATGGACGAGTCATGGTGGAGAGGTCTGTCAAAATGTGGTCCACTGGAGAAGGGAATGGCAAGCCACTTCAGTATTCATGCCTTGAGAACCCCATGAACAGTATGAAAAGACAAAAAGATAGGACACTGAAAGATGACCTCCCAGGTCGGTAGGTTCCCAATATTCTATTGGAGATCAGTGGAGAAATAACTCCAGAAATAATGAAGAGATGGAGTCAAAGCAAAAACAACAACCAGTTTTGGATGTGACTGGTGATAGAAGCAAGGTCTGATGCTGTTAAGGGCAATATTGCATAGGAACATGGAATGTTCTGTCCACGAATCAAGACAAATTGAAGTGGTCAAACAGGCGATGACAAGAGTGAATGTTGACATTTTAGGAATCAGTGAAATAAAATGGACTGACAGTATGGTACCGGCACAAAGACAGAAATATAGATCAATGGAACAAAATAGAAAGCCCAGAGATAAATCCACACACCTATGGACACCTTATCTTCGACAAAGGAGGCAAGAATATACAATGGATTAAAGACAATCTCTTTAACAAGTGGTGCTGGGAAAACTGGTCAACTACTTGTAAAAGAATGAAACTAGATCACTTTCTAACACCATACACAAAAATAAACTCAAAATGGATTAAAGATCTAAATGTAAGACCAGAAACTATAAAACTCCTAGAGGAGAACATACGCCAAAACACTCAACCAACATAAATCACAGCAGGATCTTCTATGACCCACCTCCCAGAATACAGGAAATAAAAGCAAAAAATAAACAAATGGGATCTAATTAAGATTAAAAGCTTTTGCACAACAAAGGAAACTATAAGCAAGATGAAAAGACAGCCTTTGGAATGGGAGAAAATAATAGCAAATGAAGCAACTGACAAACAACTAATCTCAAAAATATACAAGCAACTCATGCAGCTCAATTCCAGAAAAAATAAACGACCCAATCAAAAAATGGGCCAAAGAACTAAATAGACATTTCTCCAAAGAAGACATACAGATGGCTAACAATCACATGAAAAGATGCTCAACATCACTCATTATCAGAGAAATACAAATCAAAACCACCATGAGGTACCATCTCACACCAGTCAGAATGGCTACTATCCAAAAAGTCTAACAAGCAATAAATGCTGGAGAGGGTGTGGAGAAAAGGGAACCCTCTGACCACTGTTGGTGGGAATGTAAACTAGTACAGCCACTATGGAGAACAGTGTGGAGATTCCTTTGAAAAACTGGAAATAGAACTGCCATATGACCCAGCAATCCCACTGCTGGGCAGACACACAGAGGAATCCCAGAATTGAAAGAGACACATGTACCCAAATGTTCATTGCCAGCACTGTTTATAATAGCCAGGACATGGAAACAACCTAGATGTCCATCAGCAGATGAATGGATAAGAAAGCTTGGTACATATACACAATGGAGTATTACTCAGCCATTAAAAAGAATACATTTGAATCAGTTCTAATGAGGTGGATGAAACTAGAGCCTATTATACAGAGTGAAGTAAGCCAGAAAGAAAAACACCAATACAGAATACTAACACATATATATGGAATTTAGAAAGATGGTAATGATAACCCTGTATGTGAGACAGCAAAAGAGACACAGATGTATAGAACGGACTTTTGGACTGTGGGAGAGGGAGAGGGTGGAATGATTTGGGAGAATGGCATTGAAACATGTGTACTATCATGTAAGAAATGAATCGCCAGTCTATGTTCGATACAGGATACAGGAGGCTTGGGGCTGGTGCATAGGGATGATCCAGAGAGATGATATGGGGTGGGAGGTGGGAGGGGAGCTCAGGATTGGGAACTCATGTACACCTTTGGCGGATTCACGTCAATGTGTAGCAAAACCAATACAGTATTGTAAAGCAAAATAAAGTAAAAACAAAAATTTTAAAAAAAAGAAAGAAAATGGACTGAAAGAAAGTGAAAGTGAAGTCGCTCAGTCATGTCTGACTCTTTGCAACCCTGTAGACTGTAGCCTACGAGGTTCTTTCATCCATGGGACTTTCCAGGCAAGAATACTGGAGTGGATTTCCATTTCCTTCTCCAGGAGATCTTCCTGACACAGGGATTGAACCCAGGTCTCCCACATTGTAGGCAGATGCTTTAATGTCTGAGCCACCAGAATAGGTGAATTTAACTCAGATGACCATTATGTCTACTACTGTGGGCAGGAATTCCTTAGAAGAAATGGAATAGCCCTTATACTCAACAAAAAGAGTCCAAAATGCAGTACTTGGGTACAGTCTCAAAAATGACAGAATGATCTCTGTTTGTTTCCAAAGCAAACCATTCAATATCACAGTAATCCAAGTCTATGCCCCAACCAATAATGCTGAAGAAGGTGAAGTTGAATGGTTCTATGAAGACCTACAAGACCCTCTAGAACTAACACCAAAAAAAGATGTCCTTTTCATTATAGAGGACTGGAATGCAAAAGTAGGAAGTCAAGAAACACCTGGAGTAACAGGAAAATTTGGCCTTGGAGTACAGTATGAAGCAGGGCAAAAGCTAGTAAAGTTTTGCCAAAAGAACACACTGGTCATAGCAAACATCCTCTTCCAATAACACAAGAGAAAACTCTACACATGGACATCACCAGATGATCAATACCAAAATCAGATTGCTTATATTCTTTGCAGCCAAAGATGGAGAAGCTCTATACAGTCAACAAAAACAAGACCAGGAGCTGACTGTGGCTCAGATCATGAACTCCTTATTGCCAAATTCAGACTTAAATTGAAGAAAGTAGAGAAAAGCATTAGACCATTCAGGTATGACCTAAATCAAATCCCTTGTGATTATACAGTCGAAGTGACAAATAGATTCAAGGAATTAGATCTGATAAACAGAGTGCCTGAAGAACTATGGATGGAGGTTCATGACATTTTATAGGAGACAGGTATCAAGACTATCGCCAAGAAAAAGAAATTCAAAAAAACAAAATGGTTGTCTGAGGGGGCCTTACAAATAGCTGTGAAAAAGAAGAGAAGTGAAAAGCAAAGGAGGAAAGGAAAGATATCCCATTTGAATGCAGAGTTCCTAAGAATAGCAAGAAGAGATTTAAAAAAAAAAAAAAAAGCCTTCTTCAGTGATCAGCGCAAAGAAATAGAGGAAAACAACAGAATGGGAAAGACTAGAGATCTCTTCAAGAAAATTGGGGATACCAAGGGAACATTTCATGCAAAGATGGGCTCAATAAAGGACAGAAATGGTATGGACCTAACAGAAGCAGAAGATATTAAGAAGAGGTGGCAAGAATACACAGAAGAACTGTACAAAAAAGATCTTCATGACCCAGATAATCACAATGGTGTAATCAGTCACCTAGAGCCAGACATCCTGGAATGTGAAGTCAAGTGGGCCTTAGAAAGCATCACTATGAACAAAGCTAGTGGAGGTGATGGAATTTCAGTTGAGTTCTTTCAAATCCTGAAGGATGATGCTGTGAAAGTGCTGCACTCGATATGCCAGCAAATTTGGAAAACTCAGCAGTGGCCACAGGACTGGAAAAGGTCAGTTTTCATTCCAGTTCCAAAGAAAGGCAATGCCAAAGAATGCTCAAACTACCACACAATTGCACTCATCTCACATGCTAGCAAAGTTATGCTCAAAATTCTTCAAGCCATGCTTCAATAGTACATGAACCATGAACTTCTAGATGTTCAAGCTGGATTTAGAAAAGGCAGAGGAACCAGAGATCAAATTACAAACATCTGCTGGATCACAGATAAAGCAAGAGAGTTCCAGAAAAATATCTATTTCTGCTTTATTGACTATGCCAAAGCCTTTGACTGTGTGGATCACAACATACTGTGGACAATTCTTCAAGAGATGGGAATGCCAGACCACCTGACCTGCCTCTTGAGAAATCTGTATGCAGGTCAGGAAGCAGCAATTAGAACTGGACTTGAAACAACAAACTCTTTCCAGATTGGGAAAGGAATATGTGAGGGCTATATATTGTCACCCTGCTCACTTAACTTTTATGCAGAATACATCATGAGAAACACTGTCTGGATGGAACACAGGCTGGAATCAAGGTTGCTGGGAGAAATATCGATAACCTCAGGTATGGAGATGGCACCACCCTATGGCAGAAAGTGAAGAACTAAAAAGCCTCTTGATGAAAGTGAAAGAAGAGAGTGAAAAAGTTGACTTAAAACTCATCATTCAGAAGACTAAGATCATGGCATCTGGTCCCATCGCTTCATGGCAAATAGATTGGGAAACAGTGGAAACAGTGAGAGACTGTATTTTGGGGGGCTCTGAAATTATTGCAGATGGTGATTGCAGTCATGAAATTAAAAGACAGTAACTCCTTGGAAGAAAAGTTATGACCAACCTAGATGGCATATTGAAAAGCAGAAACATTACTTTGCCAAAAATGTTCCGTCTAGTCAAGGCTATGGTTTTTCCAGTAGTTATGTATGGATGTGAGAGCTGAACCATAATGAAGGCTTAGCACCGAAGAATTGATGCTTTTGAACTGTAGTGTTGGAGAAGACTCTTCAGAGTCCCTTGGACAGCAAGGAGATCCAACCAGTCCATCCTGAAAGAAATCAGTCCTGAATATTCATTGGAAAGCCTGATGTTGAAGCTGAAACTCCAATACGTTGGCCACCTGATTCAAAGAGCTGACTCATTTGTAAAGACCCTGATTCTGGGAAAGATTGAAGGTGGGAGAAGAAGTGGGTGACAGAGGATGAGATGGTTGGATGGCATCACCGACTCAATGGACATGAGTTTTCATAATCTCTGGGAGTTGGTGATGGACAGGGAAGCCTGGCATGCTGCAATCCATGGGGTCGCAAAGAGATGGACACCACTGAGCGACTGAACTGAACAAAACTGAACTCACTTGGAGGAAGAAAAATATACGACTACAGTCAGCTCTAAGCCATTCACATAGGAAAAGGGAAATGCCCACTTCCAGTCCACTCGAACTTTCCTGTCCCACCTGGGGTGGGGGAGAAAAACACTTGTGAAGCTCACAGTCCAGAGGCAAAGTCTCACTAGAACAGAGATGTGCTCGTAGTACAAAAGACTATGTCCCCTCCCCAACCCTGTCACCACATTACTAAAGTCTTCTTACAGCAGTAGTTCTGTTTATCCAGTACATCATGTCCAGCTAATGAGAAAAACGAACAGACATACTAAAGAGCAAAAAAATAACAATAATAATTTGAGAAGACAAAGCAAGCATTAGAACCAGACATGGTAGGCATCGACTCAACAAAAACGTACAACCTAAAAGTTGAGAAAATATGTTGTATTTGAGGAATTACTGAGAACTAGTCGCTTGGGAGACACTCTCTCAGATGACTCTGAGGAACTGTTCCAAAGGGGTGCTGGAGGAGACAGGATATACAGGAGTCTTTTTGAAAACAAAACAAGAAAATAAAATGCATGGTCAAACATCAAAATATCACCTCTCATCACAGAAAAAAAAAAACAAAAAAACAGACACTCAAGTTAATGATTGTAGTGCTTTTGTACATATGGGAAGATGCAAGAGTCTGGGCTCATTGCAACTACTCCTTTGATATGCATGTTAGCTACCTTTTTTCCATTAGTATCCTTTTTTCCATTCTGAATTCCCCTCAGGGCACACTATCAGAGGCTGCAATGCTGATGACCTGATGGTGGGCAACATTCATTGCTTATTGAAATGGCAGGCAAGATTTCTTTGTCCACAAAGGGATCTTCGAATGATTAGATCAGGAATTTAAAACAACTAAGATGAATATTGTCCCACATGGCTGAGTGACTTCACTTTCACTTTTTGGAGAAGGAAATGGCAACCAACTCCAGTACCCTTGCCTGGAAAATCTCATGGACAGAACGGCCTGGTAGGCTACAGTCCGTGCGGTCACGAAGAGCCCGATACGACTGAGTGACTTCACTTTCAAGATGAATATTCTAGGGCTCAAATGTAAGAACAGATGGGCCATATAGGCAGAGACAAGAAATCCTAAGAAAAACACAAAAATAAATGCTTGCAATTAAAAGTAATATAACAGGAAAGAAGAATACCTTTGATGTTCTAGTTAGACCAGTCCAGATTATAGTCTTCAGGACCAGTTACTGCTGAAAAAAACAAGCCAAAATGACTGGTTGAAGAAATGACTGATTCAAAGTCTGAGGCAGGAAATACATAAAGTGACCTAGGGTCATCTTATTCAACTTTTATTTGCATCTTGATGCAAACAAGCTAAACTGTAAATAAATCATGAGATAACCCATGAAATTTAATGAAAGGATAGTTGACAAAATAAAATATTTATACTACCTTTGAATTTGTAGTTATATTTTTAAATCTTTTTGTTTTAAATATGCATCCTAAAATATTTACAGGTAAAATGATACAATATCTATTATTTACCTCAAAATAACCCAGGGTTGGAATGGGAAGTATGTTGAAATAAACATGAAACATGAATGGTCAGGAGTTGATAACTGTCAAAGCTTGATGATGGATATATGGGGGGTTTTATACTATGCTTTTGTAAATGTCTGAAATGTTCTTCAGTAAAAGATTTAACATGTATGTATGCCTTTGTAACTACTATTAATATATATTATATTCCAGATACTCTGTTATGCATTTTTCACAGGAATATTTATTCCTTATAAATACTCTATAATGAAGGTACTATTATTCTGATGTTATAAGCAAGGAAACTGTGGTTCAAATACTGAGAAACATGCCCAAGGTCATTGTATTGGGCCAAACAGTGATGCAGTTCAAAGTACGTCTGACTACCATGCTCATTCTTAACCACTCCAACACTAAAGCCTCTCCTAGGTTCCTTCTCAGCCCTACCCATTCTGTAGTTTATACCAGGTCAAAGGTAGATGAGGGGAAAATAGTTTACTCTCTTTCCCAAATGGTGGATGAGTAGCAGGCCTGCAATTAGGGAAGGCAAGGAGGATGGTTTCAGATTTCACAGATCTTTTTTAGTCTCTGTCCAATATCGGGAAGCCAAACATGGGAGACATAGTTGGGGAAAAAAATCATTAAAAAAAGTTTCTCCAGTAGTTTTAAGATGTCAAGCACTCCCAGCTGAAAGAAAAGCTGTAAAGTGAAAAAACCCAGTGCTTCAGAAAAGAAGTGACTTACGCCATGAACCCAGATCCACCACTTCTAGAAAATTCCTTCAGCTCCCCAAGGTTCAGTTCCCTTTTCAATGAAAAGGAACAATAATACCAACCTTGCAGGCTTGTCATGAGGCTTTTGTAGAATGATTTCTACAAAGATCTCTAGGGAATGGCAGCCACTCAATAAGCAGGCAGTGCTGCTAAATGCATTGAAATATTGATACAAGAAAACTGTGGACTGAAACCTAACAGTGACAGATTAGAAAACATTGTAGTTTAATGATCCAGCTGCAGTTACAGGTTATACTCTTTCTTCAGAGTAGCTCATCTGCTCCCTTTAGCCACACCTCCTTCATCCCATACCATGCGCCTTGAGGGATACAGCATTTCTTGTGAAGTGTTGGGTGAATCGAAACACGAAGTCAGTAGGGAAGGTTCTAATCCTTTCTTGTCAACCTCTATGAGCCTTGGAGAGTCAGTTGTTCTCTGGAATTTGGTTATTTTTCAGTGTAAAGGGAGTTAGAATAGGTTTAATGGAATGTTGTTTAAATTGTCTTCCAGTTCTGGGGGTCTGCTGTGGGGTCACTAACATGTCTTAAAGGAAAACAACAGGTTTTTAGGTAACGTTATCACAACAGACACTGGCTAGAAAGTTCACTGTTAAGACAAGGTCAGCCCCTCCTAACAAAAAAAGTAAGGGTTCAGTACATTACCCATCCCCCAGCCTCTGCCAACCACCATTCCACTCACTGATTCTGTGACTTTGCCTATTTTGTATATAAGTGGAATCATACAGTATTTGTATTTCTGTGACTGGTTTATTCAACTAAAGAATAATGGTCTCACATTTCATCCATATTGTCTCATAATGGCATGATTTTCTTCTTTTTTTAAGGCTGAATAATACTCCACAGCCTGTCAATACCACACTTTAATCCACTCATCTGTCAATGGACATTCAGGTTGTTTCCACCTATTGGCTAGTATTGGCTAGTTCTTGGCTAGTATTCCAAGCCACCACTTGAAATAGTGCTGCAATGAACATGTAAGTGCTAATATTTCTTTAAGATCCTGGCTTCAATTTTTTTGATAAATGCCCAGGAGTGGAACTGTTTTATCATATAGTACTTCTAATTTTAAGTTTTTGAGGCACCTCCAGACTATTTTGTGGTTAGATCTCATCTTGAGTATTGTTACCATAATAAAATAAAATTTAAAAAAATTTAAAACCTTGATGGTTTATATAGTAGTTATAGGAATGACTATAAAACCATAGGTCTATGAGACAAACAGATCACAATACTATGTAATATTGGGTTGGCAAAGAAGTTTGTTTGGGTTTTTCTGTAAGTATGGAAACCCTCCAATGAACTCTTTGGCTAATAGAAAACAGAAAGTTATCATGATGAAAAAAAAAAATCCCAATGCATCAACTGGGCAAACGCCACTCAAAAAATGAAAAAGGAAGAAAGAAGTTAAGCAAAATGTATGTGTACACCTACACACGTGTACACATGCATCTCTCTACACATACATGTATATGATACATAAAATGGAACCAAATCACAGAGGCCATAACCAAAAGTAGAGAACACTTCCATAGTGTTTTAGACTTTGAAACATTATAATAAGAACACAAACTCAAAAACACAAAGTTCCAAGAGGAGATGGTAGAACAAAGAATGAGAAGAAACTACAAACCTGAAGAAACAAAGTGAAGGCAAAAGGTATTATCATTACAGGATCCATCAAAGAGTTAGAAAAAAAGGGGTCAGAAAACATATAAGTCAAAAATAGATGCCTTATTAATAGGAAAAGCTTAATAAGAAACACAAGAGATACAAATCTGAAAGACTAGAAGATACAACAGTTAGAGGAAAACTAAAACATGAGTAGAACCGACCATAAATTCTACTTAAAAAGGACTGGAGTTGCCGGAATAAAAAAATCAATAAATACAACCAGGAAGCATAATCTAATAACTTCTCTGAAACGGGAAAAATATCCCAAACTAAAGTCTAACTCTTGAAAAAAAGAGCACATTTCATTCCTGGGAAACTTGATACAGAATATTCAATACTGAATTCTCTTTCTCATTGGAACATATCACATTCCAAGCACAAAGAAGAATTTCTTAAGTTATCCAAGAAAATTGCAAATGAGGAACTGTGGAAGGGGGTCAAGCTAGCTTCACAATTTTCTATAATCAACATAGAAACAGTAGCACTGGTGGTTTCACAATAGAATGTTAATATTCCACACCTGGAAAAAGTAAAAATAATACTTAGCAAAAAGTGGGAGGTTGGAGAGAGGAGATGGAAAAATATCTGCAGCTTTTTATTTGTCTAACTCCTAAACAGAAACCACTTAGTGTTTTGCATAAATTCTTAATCTTTGAAACTTCTTTCTGGAATAAATAAATCATCAACTTACCAAGGACCAAGGTCTGGCTCTGAATATAAACGTGTGTGTGGTACAAACTAAGGATGAGCTGTAGCTTGCCCTGTTGCTTTTGAGTTACATTTGCTTCCAGAATATGCATGTGAAACTGAACATATTTTCAAGAAAAAGTTGATTATCACTTAGTATAAATCATTTATTAGAGTTGCATTTATTACTCTTAAACAGGAGTTGGCAAATTTGAAAAGGGCCAGCAGTTAGACTTTTGCAGTCACAGCCTCTCAGCCCCGGTTGGAACACAAAAGCAACTTCAGATCACAGTAAACTAGTAAATGGATTAGATAACTGTGTTACACTGAAACAGGTGGCAGGCTGTATAGGACCCATGGAAGGTAGGTAGTTTGTGCACTCTTGCTCCAGAGGAGAATTTTGTGTGTATTGTGCCATCAAAAAAAAAGAAAAAAAATTTAAGTGTTAAATGTTCTAAAAACACAACCTTTTGTCTACATTTTGTGATAAATGTTCATCGCGAAAACAGGGGCATATTGTTGAAAGTAACATAGAGACCAGTTTGTGACGAGAATAAAAATTATATATAGGTCCACCCGCAAATTAGAGGCTATTTTACATGAAAATCTTTCCTTCTTTTTGTGTGTCTTGTTTTTCCAGTGGTAACATATTAATAATTTTATTTCTTGACTCTTATACCTAATATCATATCATAGAGAATACTGAGAACAACTAAAACTTTTATAAGCATGAAAAAAGCCTGTCCTGTTAAATATGAGATGTATGAGATGTATGGGCATCACAAGAATAAATCCCTCCTACAACCTTTCCACTCTCATGCGGGCCACCCCGTCTATTCCTCTTCCCTCTGCCCCCTCCTGTAGCCCCCTCCCATAGCCCTCTCACAAGCTCCATTGCCCTCGTCTTGGCCAGTCTCACCTTCTCTTGCAGAACTGGTGAGATCTCAGCTCCTCTCCAGGAAAGCTACCGGATCTGGTATTTGCTTTATTTGAAGAAAACTGTGTTTTCTACTCCTGTAGTCTCTGACCACAGGAAGCTGAGGCTGGGTGGAGTGAAGACTACATTTTGTGGTTAAATAGAAACAGAAAGCATTTCCCAGTAATTTGCTTGGTTGCTGGGGGCCAGCATGAGGAGCTCTGCCCATGGCAAAGGTCATGAGGAAGGAGGCTTTGGCATACGCAAAGGCGGGATCAAGCCTCAGGAAACCCCTTGTTCCCAAGCATCTACCCCTAAAACCAGAGTCTGTTTTATGCTCTCACCTATACCTCTGACTTTACGGGGGCTCTCCCCCATAACCATTTCTCTCGGAGAAGGAGTTAACTTGCAGCTCCAGTTAATAAAAATTCCTGGGTGTGACAAGAGTGTTTCAGCTTACAAACTCCTCTGAAGGTCCTCTAGCCTGCCTGATCAGGTTCATCTGGCCACATGTGATTGTTTACAGCCTCCCAGCTGTGAAAGGCACGAGATGCTTTAAAACTTTCTAAATACAGACTCTTTTGAGAAGTTAGAAGATTATTAGTATAGTATAGTGTGTTGATTGGAAATTATATTGGTGAAGGGTTTTTTCATTTGTTGTGCCAATAATTACTGCTAATTCCCTGCCCTGGGTGTGACAAGGGTGTCTCAGGTCAAACCTCTCTGCTGACAGACTAGCTTGTGTGACAACTTCTCAGCCATAAATAGCACAGAGAATTTGGAGTATTTGGAAAGTCTTAATTAGCATAGGGCTTTTCTCATTGTTGAGTCAATGATTGCCACCAGGCCTCCATATCCTTAGGCACCTGGGAATATATTAATCAATGTATTTGGAATATAGAAAAGGAAATATAGTAGTTTTTAAGGTTAGCAATACTAGACTTTTTGAGTTAATGAATTTTCTCTTTTGTTATAGATCACTGTACTTTGTTATAAATCACTGTGTCCTTACTATGTAAAAATGTAACTTTATCACTATCTTAAGACTAAATAGATCTTAAGGGGAATACTGGTGAAGGGTTTTCATTTGTTGAGCCAATATTTGCTGCTAAATCTCCATATTCCCTGCCCTTATAATGAATATAACTAGCATATAGGAAAAATAAGTATTAACCTTTAAGATTAATCATGTTAAACCTTAGGTTAAATGAATTCCTTTCTTGATTGTAACTCACTACACCCTCACCCTATAGCAATGCAACTTTATTTGGAGGGTGGCACTTGGTTTAAGAAAAAATCACCCCTGGAAAAAATAAGTTTTCTGGTTGAGTGACTGTTATCAGAAAGGGCCATAAAATGTCAGCAGGCCTCATGGCCAGAAGATGATGTAAAACCCATAAGACCTTTGTATAATTTTATATGAAGCACCTGATTGTGACAAGGGTCAGGTCTGCTGTCTGCTGACCACCGCGTGACTCTGTATTCATCCCTATGTATAACAAAAAGTATATAAGCAAACCTGAAAAATAAAGAAATGGATCCGTTTCTGGAAAGACTGATTCCCCCGTGTCGTTCTTTCTTGTTCTCCGTTTTTCTGGCTGAATTCCCATCTGGAGCGTGGGTACTCACCAAGCCTGCTAATTTTACCTGGGCTTCTGAGATAGGACTGCGGAGGCCTCAGTGCCTCCTCTCCTTCGGGAAAACGGAAAGACGCCTGTGGCCTAAATAGGTGGTGATTGGTATTCCACGTAAACCAAGTTATTCAGCCTCTTTTTCTCCACTATATTTCCTACTACACTATCCTTTTCTAATCTCTATATCTGTAATTAAATAAGTTTTTTCCTAGGACGCCTACTCCGTCTCCCCTTCGAATTACCCTGGATCCACCGGGGCTGGACCCAGGCACTTGGTGCTTCAATGTTGCTCTCTGAAACCTTTACCCCCATGCACCTGCTGAACCACTAAGATTCCAAAATCTTAGCCATTGCTTTGGATTATAGCACTGGCTCCAGAAAGCCCTGGGAAACGGTCCCAATTTTTTTTTTATCACAATTAGCATTGATTTATAATTTTTGTTACTTTCAGGTGTACAACAAATTTATATATATATATATATATGTATTATATATGTATATATATATATGGCTTCCAAGATGGTTGGATGGCATCACTGGCTCAATGGCCATGAGTTTCAGCAAGCTCTAGGAGTTGGTGATGGACAAGAAAGCCATGGCGTGCTGCACGCATGGAGTCGCAAAGAGTCGGACATGATTGAGCAACTGAACTGAACTGGTGACTCAGGGATAAAGAATCTACCTGCCAATGCAGGAGACATGGACTCAATCCCTGGGTTGGGAAGATCCTCTGGAGAAGAAATTAAAACCCACTCCAGTGGTAAAGAAACTGCCTGCCAGTGCAGGAGACGTAAGGGATGTGGGTTTGATCCCTGCGTTGGGAAGATACACTGGAGGAGGGCACTGCAACCCACTGCAGTATTCTTGCCTGGAGAATCCCATGGACAGAAGAGTCTGGAGGGCTACAGTCCATAGGGTTGCACAGAGTTAAATATGACTTAGCAGATAAACAACAGAATATATATATATATATATTCAGATTCTTTTCCATTATAGGTTATTATAAAATATTGAATGTAGTTTATTGTACTATAGAGTAGGTCCTTGCTGTTTATCTATTTCATATACAATAGCTTGTATCTGCTAATCCCAAAGTCATTTTATCCCTCCTCACTTCCTCTCCCCTTTAGTAACCATAAGTTTGTTTTCTATGTTTGTGAGTCTATTTATGTTTTGTAAGTTCATTTGTATTTTAGATTTCACATATAAGTGATACTGGTTAACATTCATTTTTCTCTGACTTACTTCACTTCATATGATAATTTCTAGCTCCATCCATGTTTCTGCAAATGGCATTATTCTTTTCTACTGCTGAGTAATATTCCATTGTGTGTGTGTGCATATATATATATATATATATATATATATATACCACATTTTCTTTAACCATTCATCTGTTGATGAACATTTAGGTTGCTTCCATGTCTTGTCTATTGTAAATAATGCTGCTATGACCATAGGGATGCATGTGTCTTTTTGATTTAACATTTTTATCTTTTCCAGATGTATGCCCAGGAGTGGGATTGCTGGATCACATGACACATCTATTTTTAGTTTTCTGAGGAACCTCCATACTATTTTCCATTGCGGCTGTACCAATTTACATTCCCAACAACAGTGTAGGGTTCCCTTTGCTCCACACTCTCTCCAGCATTTGTCATTTGTAGACTTTTTGAAGATAGTGAAATGGCCCAAATTTTGCTCAGTATAGTATCTGCTGTGGTCTGCCACTGAGCTCCACCTCCACCACAGTTTCAGGACTGAAGCCTCCAATCTTCGTGCTGACAGGAGTGTTCAGTTCAGTCGCTCTTTGCCTTTTCATACTGTTCATGGGATTCTCAAGGCAAAAATACTGAAGTGGTTTGCCATTCCCTTCTCCAGTGGACCATTTTTTGTCAGAACTCTCCACAATGACCAGTCCTTCTTGGATGGCCCTACACAGCATGGCTCATAGTTTCATTGAGTTAGACAAGGCTGCGATTCATGTGATAAGCTTGGTTAGTTTTCTGTGACTGTGGTTTTCATTCTGTCTGCCCTCTGATGGAGACAGCTAAGGGGCTTGTAGAAGTGCCCTGATGGGAGAGACTGACTGTGGGGCAATCTGGGTCTTTTTCTTATGGGCCTGCAGACACCCTCCCACAGCCTTATGGCATCCCCTCAGGGTTATTCTCAGCTGAAGAGATTCCTCTTTTACGAGATGGTCCCCCCCCACAACTCCCAGGGCACTCACATCTTAGGACTGGTCCCTGCGGAGGCACAAGGACCCCAGCTGGGACAAGTCTGCCCCGTCCTCCAAGCTCCAGCACCAGGTGATGCAGCTGCGGCTTCGTTGTGACTCATCACAGCCCAGTGTCTCCTTCCGCCCCGTCCTATGTCCTTCAGGGTCTCACAGGTTTCCATCCCAAGAGCTCTCCTAAAGAAAATTCATGCCTGCAGCATTTTTATCTCAGAATCTGCTCCTGGTGGACTCAGCTAGTGACACCTAGCCAAGCACACGGTGTGATCTTCCTCCCCAAGTTGAGCAGGAAGCGGGGAAGAACTGGGAAGGTGGGGCCTGGCTTAACATCCTGCAGACCCTATTGTGGACTCTGTGGTGGAACTAGGGCTTGGGGCATTTTCTGGTGACTGCATCCTTTGACATTATTTTAGTACTTCTGAAAGCTGGCCTATAAGTGTACTTCAGAACCAATGTCCCTATCTAGTATAAAAAACCAAAGTTACAGGGGACTTAAAAAAAAAATCAGCACTGAATTAAATGCATTAGTATACCAGGAAGGTGTACCAATAGTTTCATGATAGTTTTCTTTCCAGGAATTTTTTTTTTTTTTTTTTGGTTCTGGGCTCATGTGTGTTCATCAGTCACTTTCTCCTTTTTGTTTTTAATCTTAAGTTGTTTGTGAAATATAGTATCAATAGAGGAAAGGGCTCATATAAGTTTACAGCACACTAAATTTTCAGTTGTCACAAACTGAACACACCCAAGTATCGAGCACTTAACTCAAGACACGGAATGTTGTTGGCAAACCAAAACCCCTTATGCCCTCTATAGGTGACCTCTCACTGAACTTGTGACAGCATAGATTAACTTTAGCTGTTTTACTACTTTATAGCAATGAAATCATGCGTGAGGTATTCTGTTGTATCTGGCTTTTTTTTTTTTTTTTTTTTTTTTTTTGCTTACCACTGTATTTAGAGATGTATCCATATTGTTATATGTAGGAATAGTCTGTGTATTTTCACAAAGAATGTTCAAATTACTGCACAATTGCACTCATCTCACATGCTAGTAAAGTAATGCTCAAAATTCTCCAAGCCAGGCTTCAGCAATACATGAACCGTGAACTTCCAGATGTTCAAGCTGGTTTTAGAAAAGGCAGAGGAACCAGAGATCAAATTGCCAACATCTGCTGGATCATCACAAAAGCAAGAGAGTTCCAGAAAAACATCTATTTCTGCTTTATTGACTATGCCAAAGCCTTTGTGTAGATCGCAATAAACTGTGGAAAATTCTGAGAGAGATGGGAATACCAGACCACCTGACCTGCCTCTTGAGAAACCTATATGCAGGTCAGGAAGCAACAGTGAGAACTGGACATGGAACAACAGACTAGTTCCAAATAGGAAAAGGAGTTTGTCAAGGCTGTATATTGTCATCCTGCTTATTTAACTTATATGCAGAGTACATCATGAGAAACGCTGGGCTGGAAGAAGCACAAGTTGGAATCAAGATTGCCGGGAGAGATATCAATAACCTCAGATATGCAGATGGCACCACCCTTATGGCAGAAAGGGAAGAGGAACTAAAAAGCCTTTTGATGAAAGTGAAAGAGGAGAGTGAACAAGTTGGCTTAAAGCTCAACATTCAGAAAACGAAGATCATGGCATCCGGTCCCATCACTTCACAGGAAATAGATGGGGAAACAGTGGAAACAGTGTCAGAATTTATTTTGGGGGGGCTCCAAAATCACTGCAGATGGTGACTGCAGCCATGAAATTAAAAGATGCTTACTCCTTGGAAGAAAAGTTATGACCAACCTAGATAGCATATTCAAAAGCAGAGACATTACTTTGCCAACAAAGGTCCATCTAGTCAAGGCTATGGTTTTTCCAGTGGTCATGTAAGGATGTGAGAGTTGGACTGTGAAGAAAACTGAGTGCCGAAGTGTTGATGCTTTTGAGCTGTGGTGTTGGAGAAGACTCTTGAGAGTCACTTGGACTGCAAGGAGATCCAACCAGTCCATTCTAAAGGAGATCAGCCCTAGGTGTTCTTTGGAAGGACTGATGCTAAAGCTGAAACTCCAGTACTTGGGCAGCTCATGTGAAGAGCTGACTCATTGGAAAAGACTCTGATGTTGGGAGGGATTGGGGGCAGGAGGAGAAGGGGTCAACAGAGGATGAGATGGCTGGATGGCATCACCGACATGATGGACGTGAGTTTGGGTGAACTCTGGGAGATGGTGATGGACAGGGAGGCTTGGCGTGCTGTGATTCACGGGGTCGCAAAGAGTCGGACACGACTGAGCGACTGAACTGAACTGAACTGAACTGAATACTATTTCATTGTATGACTATAACCCAACATATTTAATTTGTAATATGAAGATGTTTATATTGTTAACCCATTTATTTGGACCATACAGTTTTGCTTTTTCATTTAAAAAATCAACTTTTTTCCCCAGATGTTTTACTTCTCAGGTTTTATTGAGGGAAACTTGGCAAACTATAATTGTATATCTTTAACTTATACACAATTTGATGGTTTGATGTGTGCATTGTGAAATAGTCACCACAAGCTAATTAACATATCTATCACCTCACCTAGTTACCATTTTCCTTCTTTCCTTTCTTTTCTTGTGGTGAGAGCATTAACACTATGTCCAGTGGTTTGCTATTTTGGGTATCCTGCTATAAATACTGTGGACATTACTGTTGGTTGACAAGCACACATTTCTTTTGGCTATGCATCTTGTGGTAGAATGGTGAACGTGGACTGTGTGTAATATTCAGGTTTCTGAGATACTCCACAGTGTTTTCCAAAGTGGTTCCATTAATACTTATTGTTGTTTAGTCCCTCGGTTGTGTCTGACTCTTTGCGACCCATGGACTGCAGCACACCAGGCTTCCCTGTCCATCACCAACTCCCAGAGCTTGCTCAAACTCATGTCCATTGAGTCAGTGATGCCAGCCAACCATCTCATTTTCTGTTGTCCCCTTCTCCTGCTGCCTTCAATCTTTCTCAGCATCACGGTCTTTTCCAATGAGTCAGTTCTATTCATCAGGTGGCCAAAGCATTAAAGCTTCAGCTTCAGCATCAGTCCTTCTAATGAATATTCAGGGTTGATTTCCTTTAGGATGGACTGGTTGGATCTCCTTGCTGCCCAAGGGACTGTCAAGCATCTTATCCAACACCACAGTTCAAAAGCATCAACTCTTTGGCGCTCAGCCTTCTTTATGGTCCAGCTCTCACATCCATACATGACTACTGGAAAAACCATAGCTTTCACTAGATGACCTTTGTTGGCAAAGTAATATCTCTGCTTTTTATTATACTGTCTAGGTTTGTCAAAGCTTTTCTTCCAAGGAGCAGACATCTTTTATTTTATTTTTTTGTGTAATAAAGTTCTATTAAAGTATAAAGGAGATAGAGAAAGCTTCTGACACAGGCATCAGAAGGGGGCAGAAAGAGTACCAGCTTGTTCATGTTAGAAATGGAGTTATACACTCTCCAATGAATCCAAAGAATGTCTGGAGGTTGTAAAGACCGCACCAGACCTACTCCCATAATATACATTTTAAGATAACAGAATTAGCCAGAAGGTTTAACCCAGGGACTGTCCTCAGACAGGATACATTATGTTATATAATCCTAAGGAATGTAGAGGGGAAAAAAAAGTTTGTCCTTTCTTCCTCCTTGAGAATTCCAGACCCTTCTCTCTTTGGAGACCCCTAGACTTCTTATCAACCTGCCTAGGAAATGACTCTCTCATTCCCCCTGCCCCCCCCTTTTTTTAGGAGAATTATGTTGCCAAGGGAAAGGGACATCTTTTTCATTCCATAACTACTTCCTGCTGTTTAGGGGCATAGTCCCTAAATTGCTGAGGCAACATATTCTCCTAACCCACATACATGTTGAGGGTCTATGATCCAGGGGCCCCAAGTAATAGTTGGAGGAGGTGGTGACACTCATAGGAGCTTGGACAATCATTTGTAACTTAAAAGCTTTTAGACAGTTAGAAAACCCCATTGTGCAGTTACAGACGTAAGGTAAAATAGTCATTAAACCAAGTTAAAATCAAAATGAAAAGTCACATTATGTCCATAGTTACATTAGTCCATCATAAGGTTGTTAGATGTCATCAGTTTAAGAAGAGGCATCACATGCGATTGTTGTTGAAGGTATTTGCAGACTTGGAGAAAGTCTTTTCCTTGAAGTGGAGATGTCCACCATGGGAAGATTTCCACTGACGAAGAGGGGAGCACTCCACAGACCCAGCAGTTAGACTGATTGTGGAATTCAGCGTAGGAGTGAGGCCAGGACAGGAGGGCATTGTCTTGAGGATCAAACGGCAGACTCAGGATTTTTGGAGTCAGCAGAAGTAGGCTCATATAGGTTATCAGGCCCATCTTTTGGCTCATCCAGACAGTCCCATTGTGGAAGCAGATCAGGAAGAGGGTGGGCCAGGGGCTTCAGTAAGCACAGAGTAGGTTGCCCCAGTATCTAAAAGGAAATCAACACATTGGCCCCCCACAGTTATTGATACCTGGGGTTCCTCAGGTGTAATTAGGACAAGAGCTTGTGTGGGCCCCCCCACCCCCCCGGCACCTTCAGTCCTGATTGTCTTGAGAGTCCGAGTCCTGAAACCTATGGCTCTAGGGGCAGTCTCTCTTGCAGTGTGGTCCTTTGCAGACCATGGAGCCGGGGGTGGCTTAGATGTTTGAGGGCAATTCTGCTTGAGATGCCCCTCCTTTCCACAATAATAGCAAACCCATCCCTTTTCACCTGGGTCCCTGTGGGCATTTTTCTCAGGCTGTTTAAGAATACTTCTCATAGCCATTGCGAGGGCTTCCACCTGTTCCTTTGTCTTTTTCTGCCTTTCTTTCTTTTCCTCATATTCCCTACCATAATATACTGTCTGAGCCTGTTGTAAGAGTATCTAAAGACTGATTTGGTCCATACGCCCACTCTAATAGCTTACGGTGGATATCTGGAGTCGACTGAGTGAGAAATCTATCCTTTAACATCATCTTTCCCTCCTCACTTTCGGGATCAATCTCAGTGAATCTGTGAAGGGCTTCTCTCAGTCTATCTAGGACTTTACCAGGAGCTTCCTTCTCCTCCTGTTCTGTGTTTGCCAATTTGTCATAGTTTACAGGCTTAGCACATGCCTGCCTGAGTCCTTCAAGAACACATCTGACATGGAAGCAACCTAGATGTCCATGAGCAGATGAATGGATAAGAAAGCTGTGGTACATATACACAATGGAGTATTACTCAGCCATTAAAAAGAATACATTTGAATCGGTTCTAATGAGGTGGATGAAACTGGAGCCTATTATACAGAGTAAAGTAAGCCAGAAGGAAAAACACCAATACAGTATACTAAGGCATATATATGGAATTTAGAAAGATGGTAATGATAACCCTGTATGCGAGAAAGCAAAAGAGACACAGATGTATAAAACAGTGTTTTGGACTCTGTGGGAGAGGGAGAGGGATGATTTGGGAGAATGGCATTGAAGCATGTATATTATCATATGTGAAACGAATCACCAGGTTTGATGCATGATACAGGATGCTCAGGGATGGTGCACTGGGATGACCCAGAGGGATTTTATGGGGAGGGAAATGGGAGGGCAGTTCAGGGTGGGGGAAAAAAGAAAAGAATACATCTGACAAAATGACTCTGATCCCGTTTTCCTTTAGCTGTGTTATAGTCCCAGTCTGGTTCTGTAATTGGGACCACCTGATTCCCAGTGGGGAGGGCAGTTATCTCATCCTCCCTCTTCTCTACTGATTCATTATCAAACCATTCATCTCCATAAGCAATCACTTTTCCCAAAACACGAGTTTTTGAGTTGGGAGTTAGTGTTTGTCCCAAGATATACATCACATCCTTCCAAGTAAGGTCATAAAGCAGAGAAAGCTCTAATATATTTTTCTGGGTCATCTAAAGAGTCTCCAAGATCCTTCTTGATTCTTCGTATTTCTTGATTTAAAAAAGGCTTATTAACTCTAATGGACTGATTATTTCTCCTGGTGGGTGCTTCATGAAGAGGCAACAGCTTGTGTGGCTGTTCCTCATTCTTTCTGGCTGCTCTGCGCATAGGATCCCAGGGATAGATTGGAGAAACCTGCTTTTCTTCATCTCTTTGTCTCCTGTCCTCCATCTCATCTAGCAAAGTAGGAGGACAAGGGGGAGCTGAAGGAGTCACACCCAAATCCATACCCTTAGGACATAGGTCTGGCATATTTTGCAGAGAAAAAGGGCAACATATATGCTACTTCTACCCGTTTCCCTTGTTTTCTACAGAACTGGTCTAATTGTAAAACAGTATTATACTTAAGAGACCCTCCAACCAGCCACCGTTTGCCATCCTCCAATGGATACCATGGCCATGCAGTATCACATAGGAAGACCAGGTGTGTCTTCTATAAACCCTGGGGATCAAATCTATCCCAGTTTTTCAGGATACAGTTCAAAGAGAGAAAAAAAAAATGATCAGTGCCATCTTTCTACCGGAGGCATCCTTCCCTGCCCTAGATAGGGGTGTAGACAGATTTTACACCAAAGCTTTCCTTCCCCGGTTGGACTTAGTCTGTCCCTTACTGATGCAGGCAACCTACTCGCCCCTCCCAGTTCTACCACCGAGATGGGGTGGAGATGCACCAGGGGTAGACCTGATGGCATCCCTGACTGACGTCCAGCTCCTCACCATTAAAACCTTGCTTGCCTCTGATGCCACCCGGGGTGCAATCAGAGTAACCTTCTGGAATGCTTCCCAGGCTAAGACCGCTGGGGAAAACATTCATCACCTGAGTGTCTGTGCACAACCCTGAGTATATTCCTGACCACAATAAGACCGATACAAACATAAAACTGAGATGTTTCTTCCAAGGGTCACCACACCAGTATAAGAGCCTCCTCTGGTCCACTAAGAGCCAGCGTTTCCAAAGGGCAGGGGGGAGGGGGGGACATTGTAGTTCCAATCTGAGTAACCTTTAACCTCAGAAATGCTCTTGTAGCTAAAGCTCCATCTAACTTCTGAATGTTTGATCCTAGTGAGGCTAGGCGCTTCCTGACTACCAATCCAAGTTTGGGACCTAAGTCACAGGACACAATAACAGCACAGATCACAAGTCCCTTGAAAGTCTATGATCTGATAGATTAGGTTAGTACTTCTAATTTCCAAGGAGTTATGAAATGGTCAAAGAGACTGAAAAGTTTGACCGAAAAAGGAGAGTTCAGTCCACATGCTTTGCCCATTTCTGCTCGGGCCAAAGGAGACATCGGGTGCCTCTTGGCATTGGCAGGTCGGTATAAACCCCGTACAGATTTTTGCCATAAGCTGTATGCGGTCACCACGGAACTGCAGAGCAGGGCTCCTCACTTGCTTCATGCAGGGCATTTCATTCATTCACCCAAGCACACCATAGAGTTAGTAAAGTACAGCAGAAAAGGTGTTCACTAGGAAAACAAAGAACTAGAGCTCCAAGCATCCTGACTTTGTCTTGCAGAATCCCGGACGAGCCCGCAAGATGAAAGGTTGTTGCAGAACCATGCAAAGACGCTGGGATCTTGGCCTCTGGAGGAGAAGAATTCAATCCGGGGCCAGAGATGAGGCTTGATCACTCAGAGCTCTTGTGTAATAAAGTTTTATAAGAGAAATAGATGGGGAAACAGTGGAAACAGTGTCAGACTTTATTTTGGGGGGCTCCAAAATCACTGCAGACGGTGACTGCAGCCATGAAATTAAAAGACACTTACTCCTTGGAAGAAAAGTTATGACCAACCTAGATAGCATATTCAAAAGCAGAGACATTACTTTGCCAACAAAGATCCGTCTAGTCAAGGCTATGGTTTTTCCAGTAGTCATGTATGGATGTGAGAGTTGGATTGTGAAGACAGCTGAGCACTGAAGAATTGATGCTTTTAAACTGTGGTGTTGGAGAGTACTCTTGAGAGTCCCTTGGACTGCAAGGAGATCCAACCAGTCCATTCTGAAGGAGATCAGCCCTGGGATTTCTTTGGAAGGAATGATGCTGAAGCTGAAACTCCAGTACTTTGGCCACCTCATGCGAAGAGTTGACTCATTGGAAAACACTCTGATGTTGGGAGGGATTGGAGGCAGGAGAAGAAGGGGACGACAGAGGATGAGATGGCTGGATGGCATCACTGACTTGATGGACATGAGTCTGAGTGAACTCTGGGAGTTGGTGATGGACAGGGAGGCCTGGCGTGCTGCGATTCATGGGGTCACAAAGAGTTGGACACGACTGAGTGACTGGACTGAACTGCAAGTATAAAAGAGACAGAGAAAGCCTCTGACATAGGTATCAGAAGGGGACAGAAAGAGAACCCAGGCATCTTTTAATTTCATGGCTGCAGTCATCATCTGCAGGGCTTTTGGAGCCCAAGAAAAGAAAGTCTGTCACTGTTTCCATGGTTTCCCCATCTATTTGCCATGAAGTGATGGGACCAGATGTCATGATCTTCACTTTTTGAATGTTGAGGTTTAAGTCAGCTTTTTCACTCTCCTCTTTCACTTTCATCAAGAAGCTCTTTATCTCCTCTTCGCTTACTGCCTTGAGTGTGGTATCATCTGTATATCTGAGTTTACTAATATTTCTAGCAGCAATCTTTTTTTTTTTTGAACTGAAAGCAGCAGAGTATTTTATTTTATTTTTTTTTAAATCATCATTCAGTAAATGTTGTTACACTATGAAACATCTAGTTTTCAACTGAAAGATTTTCTAAGGAGATGATTTGGAGCCTTCCACATTTATCATATGCCTTTTCATTATTCTTTTCCAATTTTGCAATTCTGGATCCAAATTGCATGGCCCACTTTGGCAGAAGAAGAGAGGCTGTTTTTGACCAAGTTCCACTGCTGCAAGATGTAAAATTAATTTTTCACCAATTCCACAGGGTGAAGTCAAGTTTGCCTTTTCCCAGACTGGTAGGGAATTTAGAAAGGAGACAACATTTTCATCCAGGAAAGGAAATCTTGCTTCTTTTCCATGATCACTAATACCTCTATCATCCTGACCAAGATTTCTAGAAGAAATTTGACCCAGTTCCATTTCAATTTCCTTATTCAGTCCTTCCAGCCCATGTGTCAGGAAGTGGGCACAATGACAAGAATAACCTGCAAGCTGCTCATCAGCATTAATTCCAGTAAGAACTACCTTTGCACTGCTCTGATACGGTTTTGCTCCATCTTAGGTCACTAACCAACCAGCTCCTCTGGAAGCAAACGAGACTGCACAGCCAATGCTATCATCCAGGACTGTATCCAAGGGCTGGATTAAGTGTGATATTCAGTTCAGTTCAGTTCAGTCGCTCAGTCGTGTCTGACTCTGCGACCCCGTGAATTACAGCACAGCAGGCCTCCCTGTCCACCACCAACTCCTGGAGTTCACTCAGATTCACATCCATCAAGTCAGTGATGCCATCCAGCCGTCTCATCCTTTGTCGTCCCCTTCTCCTTCTGCCCCCAATTCCTCCCAGCATCAGAGTCTTTTCCAATGAGTCAATCCTTCACATGAGGTGGCCAAAATACTGGAGTTTCAGCTTTAGCATCATTCCTTCCAAAGAACACCCAGGGCTGATCTTCAGAATGGACTGGTTGGATCTCCTTGCAGTCCAAGGGACTCTCAAGAGTCTTCTCCAACACCACAATTCAAAAGCATCAATTCTTCAGTGCTCAGCCTTCTTCACAGTCCAACTCTCACATCCATACATGACTATTGGAAAAACCACAGCCTTGACTAGACAGAACTTTGTTGGCAAAGTAATGTCTCTGCTTTTCAATATGTTATCTAGGTTGGTCATAACTTTTCTTCCAAGGAGTAAGTGTCTTTTAATTTCATGGCTGCAGTCACCATCTGCAGTGATTTTGGAGCCCCCCAAAATAAAGTCTGACACTGTTTCCACTGTTTCTCCATCTATTTCCCATGAAGGGATGGGACCAGATGCCATGATCTTCGTTTCCTGAGTTGAGCTTGAAGCCAACTTTTTAACTCTCCTCTTTCACTTTCATCAAGAGGCTTTTTAGTTCCTCTTCACTTTCTGCCATAAGGGTGGTGTCATCTGCGTATCTGAGGTTATTGATATTTCTCCCGACAAGCTTGATTCCAGCTTGTGTTTCTTCCAGTCCAGCGTTTCTCATGATGTACTCTGCATAGAAGTTAAATAAGCAGGGTGACAATATACGGCCTTGACGTACTCCTTTTCCTATTTGGAACTAGTCTGTCGTTCCATGTCCAGTTCTAACTGTTGCTTCCTGGCTTGCATACAGATTTCTCAAAAGGCAGGTCAGGTGGTCTGGTATTCCCATCTCTTGAAGAATTGTCCACAGTTTATTGTGATCTACACAATCAAAGGCTTTGGCATAGTCAATAAAGCAGAAATATATGTTTTTCTGGAACTCTCTTGCTTTTTCCATGATCCAGCAGATGTTTACAATTTGATCTCTGGTTCCTCTGCCTTTTCTAAAACCAGCTTGAACATCTGGATGTTCATCGCTCATGTATTGCTGAAGCCTGGCTTGGAGAATTTTGAGCATTACTTTACTAGCATGTGAGATGAGTGCAGGGAAGCCTGGCATGCTGTGATTCATGGGGTTACAAAGAGTCGGTCACGACTGAGCGACTGAACTGAACTGAGCTGAACTGAGATGAGTGCAATTGTGCGGTACTTTGAGCATTCTTTCGCATTGCCTTTTTTGGGGATTGGAATGAAAACTAACCTTTTCCAGTCCTGTGGCCACTTGAGTTCTTAATCTTTGCAGTTCTTCTAGAGAAACATTAATTTCAACACAATTCCACATCCAGGAAGGGTTGGCAGCTTGCAGTTCCTTCTGTCCCGCTCTTCCTGTGACTTGATCTGGTACATTGAACTGTTCACCAGGGCTAGCAGCAGCACCAGCAACACTTTTGGATGAATTCTTCAGAGGGTATTTCACAATAATTTTTCTGTTTTCTTCCTGTTTTGTTAAAATTAACTGGTATGATCTTTTCTTTAGTCGTGAAAGCCACATTGAGAAGATCAATTGGTTCATCTAAAGGAATATGATAGTCAACAAAGGCTGCAATGACCATGGAATCAATCTCTCCAGAAAACAGAATTGCAACATTTGCTTTCCTATTACTAGTTTTCAAAACTTGGCTTGGTGTCAGGTTTTCATCTCTAGGTAAACATAAGACACATCTCTTGACTGTAATACTCAGGACACCAATGAACTACTTCTTTCATGTGTCCATCAGTAAGAAAGACCTGAAGGGTCTCTTGTCAGTGGACTCCTGGAAATGCTGCTGCAGTGGGTCTCAAATGCCACTTGTGGCAACAGCATATTTAAAGGGACAACCAGTTCTTTAAGATACAGTTTGGCTTCATTTGCTGCCACCAAGAGAAATGTTGGCAAGTCTGCTGAAATCTCAGTCAGGCTATTAACACATTCTCTGAAATCATCCCCCCACCCCCACCCCCAGAATTGTATTTCCCAGGATACAACTATAAAATGACAGATTTGGAAATGGAAACAGACTTGAGATCAATTCTGAAAATTCTAGATGCTGGAACTTCCTGCCATTGATCAGCCACTCCAGATGTTTGGGCACCAACTGAAGAGAGGCAGAAACTCTTGCCCAAGTTACTAAAATGCCAAAGCAAGCTACGACGACCAAAAAAGTCCCTACCAAACCATAAAGAATGGCTAGATGCTTGATAATATATAAAAGACCAAGGACCTTGGACTTTTGAGAAGAGTGACAAAATATCAGATTCATTCTTACAAGAGAAAAGATAATGAAACATGATTTCAGTATCATTCTCTTTGGCTTGGACCTTGATCCCACTAAAGACTTGTCTATTCCACAGGAATACATTGCCTCTTCCATCTTCCACAGGCTGGGGAGTCAACACATCTCTTAAGTGAAGGACACAGCCAGAGAATAAACACTGGTAGTTAACATTGGACCTTAACAACTGTTTACTACTACATTTGGGGCCCCGTCATTTAAGATTACACAGTAAATCCTCTTTCAAATCTTTGCAAGACATTTTGAAGGAGATCAGCCCTGGGATTTCTTTGGAAGGGATGATGTTAAAGCTGAGATTCCAATACTTTGGCCACCTCATGTGAAGAGTTGACTCATTGGAAAAGACTCTGATGCTGGGAGGGATTGGGGGCAGGAGGAGAAGGGGATGACAGAGAATGAGATGGCTGGATGGCATCACTGACTTGATGGACGTGAGTCTGAGTGAACTCTGGGAGTTGGTGATGGACAGGGAGGCCTGGCCTGCTGTGATTCATGGGGTCGCAAAGAGTCGGACACAACTGAGCAACTGAACTGACTGAACTGACAACAGAAAATCTTACTGCACAACAAATGCCACACACTGCCATGTAAAATCAAGTTGGCTATTTCTTGATTTTGGTCTTCTCTGAGTTTTCTATTTCTTGATATTCTTTCCTTAGCTCATTGAATATATTTTTGCTTTCAAAAAGCATTTCTGATCAGTCTACAAGAAAGAATATGTTGCTGTTCTGTTGCTGCCTATATACTTTCCTGTTCTTCTTCAGGTTAGAAAGTTCATCCACAACGACTTTTTGTTCTTTAATCTTTGTTGAACGCTTCCTTGGGCAAGGTTGAGCTCTCAGCAGGGGCCAGCCCAGTGAGGTCCTCAGGTCGCTCACCCTGGCTGGGCATCTCTGGGGAGAACCAAATACTTTCCCAGCAATCTTGATTCCAGCTTGTGCTACCTCCAGCCTGGCATTTCACATGATGTTCTCTGAAAATAAGTTATATAAGCAAGGTGACAATATACAGCCTTGACATAATCCTTTCCCAATTTGGAACCAATCTGTTGTTTCATGTCCGATTCTAACTGTTGCTTCTTGACCTGCATACTAATTTCTCAGGTGGCAGGTAAGGTGGTCTGGTATCCCCATCTCTTTAAGAATTTCCCATAGTTTGTTGTAATCCACACAACAATCAAAGGCTTTAGCATAGTCAATGAAGCAGAAGTAGATGTTTTTCTGGAATTCTCTTGCTTTTTCTGTGATACAACAGATGTTGGCAATTTGATCTCTGGTTCCACTGCCTTTTCTAAATCCAGTTTGAACATTTGAAAGTTCTCTAGTTAATGTATATTTTCACTAAACATGGAAGAGTTCAGTTTGCTTCATAGTCTCAAAAGTTTCTCAGAGTTTTCTCTATTATATTTTTAACACAATATTAAAATTATTCTTGGGCTTTTAATTTTATTTTGTATTGCAGTTGTTTTAAAAATCACAAGTTATGTGTACTTGCTACTGTTTGTAAGACAATTTTTATGATTTTTAAAAAATTTTGCATCCATTAGTTTACTAAATTCTATTGTTTGCATAGTTTATTAGTTTATTCTCTTGATTTTTCCTAGATATACAATCAGCACAGCATGTCAGGCCTCCCTGTCCATCACCAACTCCCGGAGTTCACTCAGACTCACATCCATCAAGTCAGTGGTGCCATCCAGCCATCTCATCCTCTGTCATCCCCTTCTCCTCCTGCCCCCAATCCCTCCAAGCATCAGGGCCTTTTCCAATGAGTCAGCTCTTCGCATGAGGTGGTCAAAGTACTGGAGTTTCAGCTTTAGCATCATTCCTTCCTAAGAAATCCCAGGGTTGATCTCCTTCAGGATGGACTGGTTGGATCTCCTTGCAGTCCAAGGGACTCTCAAGAGTCTTCTCCAACACCGCAGTTCGAAGCATCAATTCTTTGGCACTCAGCTTTCTTCACAGTCCAACTCTCACATCCATACGTGACCACAAAGCATCTACAAATAATGATAATTTCACATCCTTCTCTACATTTTTATACATGCAGCTTCTTTGTCTTTTATGGTTTCAGTATATATTTCCTCTTAAAGAAAGTTTGAAATAGTGTTAATAGTGAACATATGAATCCTCCAAAACACCACTACACCTCCAAAATCTTTACTGAAATATTTTTATTAATAGAATACACTCCCTGAAAAATCTATTAGTACCAGCAGTTCTTTGCAGCAGTTCCAGAGAATAAAGGTGGGAATGAAGCATTCAAGTAACCAAAGATGTTCTTGAAGGCCAGAGCATCAAAGAAAATAAAATCTTAGGATAAAATAAGGTGGAAAAAGTCAGAAGTGACCAGACATGGCCAGTAACACTTAAAGGGGAAAAGAGGAGGAAAAGCAAAACAAAACAAAACACTGTGACACCCACAGCTCAGGAACACAGACCCACTGAGAGAGTAAGACTCAGCCCCTAAGTAATGCTTCCCTCCTCACTCCTCCCCACATCACAGGACACAGGATGAAAACAGTGAATAAAGACGAGTGAACAGCAAGATACAAGTTCTATTTAAGCAGGGGTTTTAGGGAAACCCACAGACAACTGGGGAGACAAACAAGGGCACCAGAGGAGAATGAAGCTCCAGCAAACGTTAAACACAGCCCAGCTCCCAGCCAGGTCAACATAAAATCTCACACCACAGGCCTGTTCACCTTAATTCCTCGTATCTGATATTATCATGTCCGACTTTCAGCAACATTACAGGATGTGTTAAAGGCAGGAGAAAACACAGAAAGCAAACCTTAGACCCAGACTCTGATGTGACACAGATCTTGGAATGTTCAGGCACAGAATGTGTGTGGATATACCCAAGCATAGAGAGACACTTATTGTAAAGCATTGACCGGTGAGGCTCATGGGGTTATGGAGGTGACAAGTCTCAAGATCTAGGGTCAGCAAACTGGTGACCCTGGAGCCAATGGAGCAGCTGAAGGAGGAGCTGGGGGAGGAAGAGAGTCAGGGAGTATACATCATGATGGAGAAGACAGAGGATGTCTGCAGGAAGGGGAATTCTCAAAAAGGGAGGAAATCAGTAAAAAAGCACTCTGCTGGCCGGATGTTTTCTAAAAGATCTGCTGCTTTGGTTTAAGCCTCTGAGTTCCACTTGTCCTAATTCAGGATAAAAGTAATAACAACATTCGTGTTCCTGTTTCCCCTGTTGATGTTACCAGTGAAGTCACTTAGTCATGTCCCACTCTCTGCGACCCCATGGACTGCAGCCTGCTAGGCTCCTCTGTCCATGGGGTTTTCCAGGTGAAAACACTGGAGGGAGTTGCCACCAAGGCCGCAGACAAGTGCAGCCTGCAGAGCATTCTGCCTGGGGGACCTTGCTGGAGAGCTCCCCCACTTCCTCTTCCCTCTTCTCACGGCTGATGGCTGCACTCTCAAGGGCAGTTCTTGAGATGAGCTTCCGGACCATGTATTACTGAAAAAAATATCCACCATGTCCTCTATGTGTGTGTACGTCTGGGGAACTGTCACTGATCTCCATTCAGCCTACAGTGTGTTAGCTCTCAAAGGAGAAACAGAGAGTTTAGGAGAGCACACGGCCCCAGGAGACACAAGACACGGGCATTCCTTGTGCCCCACAGAGAGCAGGGCAGTAAGTCCAAGGCCGTGGTGACCCTGCCTGTGTGTGAGTCTGTGTGTGTGTGTATTATGCTTGACAATGTGTTGTGGGGATGCTGTGCATAGTATGTTTGTTTGTATATGTGTATGAATATGTGTGTGTGTTATGTTTGTGTGTATGTGAGTGTTGTTTGTGTCTATTTGTGTATAGATGAATATATGTGTGTTTTCTGTGTGTTATGTTTGTGTTGTATGTATGTTTATACATGTTTGTATGTTTGTAAGCATATGCATGAATGGTGTGTGTTGTGTTTCTATGTATGGGTTGTTGTGAATATGTGTGTGTGAGTGGTCTCTGTGTCTTATGTTTGTGTTTGTGTGCTGTGTATGTATGTTCATATGTTTGTGAGTAAATGTGTGTTCATGTGTGTTGTATGTGTGTGCTATGTTTGTACTTTTGTACGTGTATGTGTGTAAGTAGTGTATGTGCTGTGTTTGTGTGTATCTTTTGTTTGTATGTTTGTGAGTGTGTGTTTGTGAGAGTGTCTGTGTGTGCGCCTGTTTCAGGAGCAATGGGAGGAGCCAGGGGAATCAGGAGGACCTTGCAGCCTTTGGGCTGTGCCTGGTGCTCCCCGCTTACCCTTGGGCAGGACACTCTGTGAGTCTCACTTCTCCTGAGAAACCTCACAAGGTGACAGATCTGCTCCATGTTGGAGGCAAACACTGGCACGTGGCCCACGTGTGGTGATGCCCCATCGGGCAGGGTCTGGGGTGAGGCGGCTGGGGGCTGGGCAGACAGCTCTCTTGGCTTGAGAGTGGATGACAGAAGTTCCTGGTGGGCAACCATGCCCTCCTTGGCAAAGAGGACTGGGAATTGCTCTAGAAAACATTGTAAAATATCCTGGAAACTTCCGGGGGACAAGATCTCAAGAATGTGTAGTTTGGGCTCAGCATCCACATCTCCAGGGACACAGAGGCCCTGGCAGCGTGACCACCCGAGTTGGTGGCCTGAAGCTGAGCACGAGGACCCGGGGCTCCCGGCAGGACTGGACCCCATGTGGAGAGGGAATCTGTGGGTGTATGTCATCCTCCTCACCACCCAGCGCTTGGCCTCTGCGGCCCTCACTGCCAGGCTCACCCCACAGATCGTTCTGGCCCCATGAGCCCCTCACCAGCCTCTCCAGCAATGTCCTGCTCACGTCACCCGGCACACTGGCCACTGCTCCCGAGACAGTGTCTGTCAGGACACGTCTCTGGTCATTTCTCCCCATCACAGAATCCCCCTGTTCCCCAAGTGGAGCACAAGTGCAGGGGAAGAAGGGGGAAACAGGGTCCCTAAAGGAGATAGAGGGGGATATCTCAGACACCCCCTACCCAGTCCCATGCCAACAAACTGATGCAAACAGCTTCCATGGGCAAGAGAAAGGCAAAAGTCAGGAGCCCCTGAAAGCTTGGAGGAAACATCAGTAAGACACATTATGGTTTTTTTCTAGATGGAGGAAGAAGAATTCAAAATCCTTTTCCTGGAGGAACCTGAAGAAGGTGCATCTCAGGATCCTTCTCCAGACGGGTCAGGAGGTAAAACAACTTTCTAGCAGACATGAACTTGAGAGAGGTGGGGCCGGGGCCTGAGGGGCAGGTGACGTGCTGGGAGGGGCAGCGGGAGTCCCCCCTGTCAGAGATTCGCCTACCAGGGTGGCCATCACTGGGCATTTGGGTTGGGCCACCCTTCACTGCAGCCAGACAGAAGGAGAGGGCCCCTGATGGTGCCATGGGTCAAAGGGGGTGACAGACCACAGCCACTGCCCCTTCACTGAGTGTCAGGAAGGATGTGTTCGTGGGTGTGACAGACGACTCGCCCCAGGCTCCTGGTGGGTGTCGCGCTGGCTCTGCTGTGAGACTCTCAGGACCACGGGGGCTGCAAAGCACTAGTGAACACATAGGATGCAATCAAGGGCCCTCAGGTTTGGGCTCTGTCTTCCTAAGGGGCTCCCTCCCACCAAAAGCTGTTTCATCAGGGTCAGGGGCTTCACTTTCATGGGCTCAACTTTCCATCTAACCCGAGGAGACGGAACTTAGGAATTTAGGAATGCTGGAAATCCATCACTTTCCTGGACAAAGGAATTGATTGGCAATTTATTATGCAGTTCCATGCACCTATGTTTTTATTAGAAGAACTTCAGTGGCCTGAACCATTGGGGAAAACCCATAATATTAAGCTGCATAGGAAAGTGACAGTCTCAGTGTTCACACCTGATTTACCCTTTTTGCAGCAATTGGGGTTAAGTATTACTTTAAAATTCCTCTTCCATGCTCAATGTATTTGGCTTTTAAGTCCAAAGGCATGGCATGAGTGTCTCCAAGCCTGCCCAGACGGGGTACCACTGTCTTCCTCGAGCTTTGCATCTGAGAGTACAGATGGATGTTGCCCTTCCCTGCTTGTATGGAACTCCCAGTCATTCACTCAGGTCACCTGCAGAAGCTGGAGGGTGCCCATATCTTCCAGTCAGAGTTGGTGGGTGGGTCAGCCTACCAAGGCAGAAAGGCAGGAGAAACACACCCCTGCTGGGGAGAGCTGGAAGAAGACTGTGCCAGTCCTGGCCTCAAGAGGCTGAGGGCTCTGCACTGAGACACAGCAGTGTCTTCCCTGGGAACAGGCTGGAAACTAGCTAGGGTTTGGTGCTTCTCTATGTGCTGTGGGTCCTGGGACCTGCAAGGCCAGGAGAAGGGAATTCCCTTTGTGCCCTCCAGCCTCAGTCATTTCTAAAATGTGGACGTGGGGTGGAAAGGTTGTTGTTGAATCACGCAAAGACGCCAAGATTCTTGGCCCCTGGAGGAGAAGAATTCAATCCAGGGCCAGAGACGAGATTTGATCACTCAGAGCTTTTGTGTAATAAAGTTTTATTAAAGTATAAAGGAGATATAGAAAGCTTCTGATATAGGCATCAGAGGGAGGCAGAAAGAATACCCCCTGCTAGTCTTCAGCTAGGTGTTATATAGTCACTAGCAGTCTGTTCATGAAAGAAAGTTCAGTTCAGTTCAGTTCAGTCGCACAGTCGTGTCGGACTCTTTGTGAGCCCATGAATCACAGCATGCCAGGCCTCCCTGTCCACCACCAACTCCCGGAGTTCACTCAGACTCATGCCCATCGAGTCAGTGATGCCATCCAGCCATCTCATCCTCAGTCGTCCCCTTCTCCTCCTGCCCCCAATCCCTCCCAGCATCAGAGTCTTTTCCAATCAGTCAACTCTTCTCATGAGGTGGCCAAAGTACTGGAGCTTCAGCTTTAGCATCATTCCGTCCAAAGAAATCCCAGCGCTGATCTCCTTCAGAATGGACTGGTTGGATCTCCTTGCAGTCCAAGGGACTCTCAAGAGTCTTCTCCAACACCACATTTCAAAACATCAATTCTTCAGCGCTCAGCCTTCTTCACAGTCCAACTCTCACATCCTTAGATGACTACTGGAAAAACCACAGCCTTGATTAGACAGAACTTAGTCGGCAAAATAATGTCTGTGCTTTTGAATATGCTATCTAGGTTGGTCATAAATTTTCTTCCAGGGAGTAAGCGTCTTTTAATTTCATGGCTGCAGTCACCATCTGCAGTGATTTTGGAGCCCCAAAAGATAACTGTTTCCACTGTTTCCCCATCTGTTTCCCATGAAGGGATGGGACCGGATGCCATAATCTTCGCTTTCTGAATGTTGAGCTTTAAGCCAACTTTTTCACTCTCCTCTTTCATTTTCATCAAGAGGTTTTTTAGTTCCTCTTCACTTTCTGCCATGAAGGTGGTGTCATCTGCATATCTGAGGTTATTGATATTTCTCTCAACAAGCTTGATTCCAGCTTGTGTTTCTTCCAGTCCAGCGTTTCTCATGATATACTCTGCATATAAGTTAAATAAGCAGGATGACAATATACAGCCTTGACGTACTCCTTTTCCTATTTGGAATCAGTCTGTTGTTCCATGTCCAGTTCTAACTGTTGCTTCCTGACCTGCACATAGGTTTCTCAAGAGGCAGGTCAGGTGGTCTTGTATTCCCACCTCTTTCAGAATTTTCCACAGTTTATTGTGATCCACACTCTCAAAGGCTTTGGCATAGTCCATAAAGCAGAAATAGATGTTTTTCTGGAACTCTCTTGCTTTTTCCATGATCCAGTGGATGTTGGCAATTTAATCTCTGGTTCCTCTGCCTTTTCTAAAACCAGCTTGAACATCAAGGAGTTCACGGTTCATGTATTGCTGAAGCCGGGCTTGGAGAATTTTGAGCATAACTTTACTAGCATGTGAGATGAGTGCCGTTGTGCGGTAGTTTGAGCATTCTTTGGCATTGCCTTTCTTTGGGGTTGGAATGAAAACTGACCTTTTCCAGTCCTGTGGCCACTGCTGAGTTTTCCAAATTTGCTGGCATATTGAGTGCAGCACTTTCACAGCATCGTCTTTCAGGATTTGAAATAGCTCAATGGGAATTCCATCACCTCCACTAGCTTTGTTCATAGTGATGATTTCTAAGGCCCACTTGACTTCACATTCCAGGATGTCTGGCTCTAGGTGACTGATTACACCATCGTGATTATCTGGGTTGTGAAGATCTTTTTTGTACAGTTCTTCTGTGTATTCTTGCCACCTCTTCTTAATATCTTCTGCTTCTGTTAGGTCATAACATTTCTGTCCTTTATCAAGCCCATCTTTGCATGAAATGTTCCCTTGGTATCTCTCATTTTCTTGAAGAGATCTCTAGTCTTTCCCATTCTGTTATTTTCCTCTATTTTTTACACTGATAGCTGAGGAAGGCTTTCTTATCTCTTCTTGCTATTCTTTTGGAACTCTGCATTCAGATGCTTATATGTTTCCTTTTCTCCTTTGCTTTTCGCTTCTCTTCTTTTCACAGCTATTTGTAAGGCTTCCCCAGGCAGCCATTTTGCTTTTTTCCATTTCTTTTCCATGGGGATGGTCTTGATCGCTGTCTCCTGTACAGTGTCATGAACCTCATTCCATAGTTCATCAGGCACTCTATCTATCAGATCTAGGCCCTTAAATCTATTTATCACTTCCACTGTAGAATCATAAGCGATTTGATTTAGGTCATACCTGAATGGTCTAGCCGTTTTCCCTACTTTCTTCAATTTCAGTCTGCATTTGGCAATAAGGAGTTCATGATCTGAGCCACAGTCAGCTCCTGGTCTTGTTTTTGTTGACTGTATAGAGCTTCTCCATCTTTGGCTGCAAATAATATAATCAATCTGATTTGAATGTCTCAAAACTCAGAATGGCACCAGGCCCCTCACCTATAAGATGCATTTTGGGATAATCTTGGCACTAAATGGTTCATCCTGGGCCAAAAATTATTAATTTGAATCTTGAAGAGGGGCAGATCACCATACAAATAGTTTCATTTACATAGATTCAAGGAACAATATCTGAGCATAACATACTGGTTTGTCAAGTAGGTTCTGAGCCAAAAGGCGGAACCAACTTGAAGACAGAGTTTGGGGTGAATGCATAGTACATTAGCATAGCTTAAGATGAACATTTCCATAAGAAAAAGGCATTGGTTATCTCTAGGTTTGAGAATAGTTAACTTTAGGGGAAAGGAGGTGTCATTATGGTAACACAGTATTTTAAGAGAAACCTCCTTTTAAATTTGTATAGAGAAGGAAAAAATATCGCTAGTTTGTTTCCTCCTGCCGCTTAAGAGAGATAAAAATGTCTGACACTTGCAGGCTATTTCCTTCGTTTGGAGACCCTTGGCCTTCCTGCCTGTTACCCTCTCAGGGTCCTCAGTATTAGATGGGCATGAAACACCTACTTGCAGCTGATGGTTCTGATATTCTCCTGGGTGAGGGTTTCCAGCCCAAACTTCACCGGTGGAGCTTAGGACTGTGACCTGAGTGTGAGCAGTGCTGTGGAGCTGGGGGTCTGGCTGAAAGGACCCCATCCTCACAACACTCCTTGTTGGGAAAAGTGAAGGTAATGTGGCGTGTTCCATCACAGCAGGGAGACAACAGACACAGAGGCTGTGTGCTTCCAACTTCACCATCTTCCTGGAGAGGGTCTTCAACCAGAGGTGCTTGAGGAAGCTCAGGCTCCCAGTTCATGAGGGAATGATCCCACCTGGTGGGAATAGGTGGCCCAAGAAGAAGCTTCAAAACAGAAGCATAAAATGTGGCGATCTACCATATGATCCCACAATTCCACTTCTGGGAAACATACCCCATAGAGTTGAAACAGATGGTGAATATATGTTCACTGAGGTGCATGGCAGCACTATTCACAATAGCAAAAAGTGGAAACAACCCCCCAACTCCATATACATCTGAATATGGATTCATATATATACCTACATTCATATATACACCTACACATACAGTGGAATATTATTCAGCCTTAAAAAGGAAGGCAATTCTGACACTTGCTCCAACATGAATGAAACTTGAACACATTATGCAAAGTGAATAAGCCAGACACAGCAGGGAAAAAATTGCCTGATTCCAGTAATGTGAGGTCCTTAAACAGTCTTCCATGGAGACAGAAAGAGCAGTGGACGTCAGGTGGTGGGGAGGAAGGATGGGGAGTTAGTGTTTAATGGGGACAGGGTGTCATTCGGGAAGATAGAAAGTTCTTGAGATGCTCAAGTGACTACTGCCCAGCAATGCGAAAGTACCAAAGGCTACACCTAAATATGGTGCAAACAGTACATTTTATGTTATGTGTTTTCTCTTATTTCCCCCCAAAAAAATTTCAGAAAAAAGAAAAGGAAGGAAAGCATGTGAACCTAGGGCATATCTCAGATGCAGACGCTGGGCTTCCTTTGTCCTGCCCACACCTGGACCATCTGGCCCCAGGGAGGCTAAAGCGGGGGATGGGCTCTAACAGCGGCCCCCCACCTTCTCTTGATGCTTCCAGGGCTGCGGGGCATGAAGGGACCCCACAGACGCTGAGGCTCATCCTGGTGGGAAAATCCGGGAGTGGGAAAAGCGCCACAGGAAACAGCATCCTCCGGAGGAGAGCGTTCGAGTGCAAGCTCAGCGCTCGCCCGGTGACCCAGGCCTTCCAGCAGGAGCGCTGCGCGTAGGAGGGGAGGGAGCTGCAGGTCATCAACACCCCCGACATCCTGTCCCGCTGGGCGGCGCCCCAGGGGACCGCTCGGGTCGGCAGCGAGGCCGGCGCCCACTCCCCACCGGGGCCACACGCGGTGCTCCTGGTGACACAGCTCGGCCGCTTCACCGAGGAGGACCAGCTGGTGGCTAGGCGCCTCAAGGAGGTGTGTGGGGGCCGGTGTCCTGGCCCACACAGTCCTGGTGTTCACGCTGAACGAGGACCTGGACAGCAGCTCTCTGGAGACGTACCTGCGGGAGACCCAACCGGGCGCTGGCCGAGCTGGACGTGGTCTGCTCAAGGCGACACTGCGGCTTCAACAACAAGGGGGACGGAGCCGAGCAGGAGGCCCAGCTGAGGGAGCTCATGCGGCACGTCGAAGGGGTCCTGTGGGAGCACGAGGGCCACGCCTACAGCCCCCCGGCCGCCCCCCAGCCCCGCGCCGCGCCCCGTGAGAGCTGGGGCCTCTGGCTGCCTGGCGCCGAGGAGGGTCGCGGGGACCAGGCCTGGCTGCGGGCCTTTGCTGCATCCTGAAGGAGCCCGAGCAAGCTGGACGCCAGCTCCCGCCCAGTGCGCCCATCTGAGGCACAGGCCTCCGTGGCTTCCTGCCTGCCTCCCTGGGCCAGAGTCTGGCTCCCAGACTCCTCACTTGGCCGCTCCATCCCAGGGTCCCTGTCCCCTCCTGTCTCCAGGGCAGCCTCTGGTCAGGCGAGAGGAGGTGGGTGGGCTCCTGAGTTCTCAGGTCCTTCATCACACCTTCCAGAATACAGGGGCCCTCCTGCTCTTCACCCCCAGCCATTCCTCGCGTGTCGCTGGCGTTCCCTCTCTGCAACAGAACTCTGAGAGAAGCCAAGCCTCCTGATACGGGCTGTGCTCCCTTCTGCCTTGGAACCCGGCAGCATCCGGGCCACTGGAGTCTCGGCTTAAAACTTGATGCAGCAGGTCAGCATGGAACGTGGACCAGGCGACTCTGCATCTCTTGGGCTGTGTCCTTGCCCCTTAAGAGGGCAGGCACGATGGCTTTTAAAGCCCTGTGTCAGTGGGGCAGGCCAGGCTCTGGGCTGGGGAGAAGAGGGCAACTAGAAACGGGGGAGGGCCACAAGGAGCTGCTCTTGATTCGCTCTTGAAAGAGGCCATCACCCGCAGCAAAGGGGCCCCATGGGAAGGAGCGGAGCAGGGCAGGCCTATCCAGGGGCCAGGTCTGCTCAGGAAATGGGGCATAGACCTGGCTGCAGGACACACGACCCCCGGAGGTCCAAGTGGACTTGGATAGCGGAGGAGCTCTTCCCAGGGAGGCTTGGACAAGGGAGGTCACACACCTGTGACCACCCCTCGTGATGCCCACCCTTCTGCATGGAGAGCAGAGGAGACTTCCAGCCCTGCCTCTGCCTGACCTGCAGCCCAGTCCCTTTTCTCACTGAGAGAGGGGAGAAAGCGAGGGGTGTTTGGGCGTGTAAGCAGGTTCCCCAGCCAGGTGTTTGGGGGTGTAGAGTGGAGGGAGGAAGGAAGAAAGGGAAGCTGCAAAGAAAGAAGCAGGAGACCATGTGAACATCCTCAGGAGCAGCCTATAGGTCTCGGAGAGTCCTGCAACTCAGGGTGTCATCTCGTCCTCACCCAGAGGACCCCTGAGAAAGCTGGAGCAGGTCTTTAGCTAAAAGGGTCTGGAGTCAGAACAGAGACACATTGGAGTATGCTTAAGATTGCCTTTGTGCCAGACCATTTACTAAGTAGGTGATCATCTCCTGCTGAACTGAAACAGTAGTTATCCTATGGTGAATTTTCATATTCCCTTATGATTTCTGTGAGAATTTTTGCCTCTCTTCTTGTCTTCTATCTTCTCAACTCTTATATGAATAAAATATTGACTTGATTCCTGTGGCTTTGATTGTAATGTGAACTCTCCTTCCCCACCCCAGATTTCCTCCCCAGTCACCAGTTTTGTATTTCTTTTCTTATTTTCAGGCATTTCTTTTTCTGTGTGAGAATTACAATTACTTGTTGGATTTTATAAAAAGAACATTGTTGTTATTCCAGTTAGAGTTGTCTTATGTTTATGTATTGAATTTGGGAGAATTAGAAGCAAGATAAGTTAGACAAAGAAGGACAAGTACTGTGTAATATGTGGAATCTAAAAAGTCAAACCTGTTTAAAAAAGGAAGAGAATGGTGGTTACCAAGAAGTGGAGGCACAGGGGATAAGATTGATGGTGTTCCAGGCGCAAACTTGTCACAAGTACTAAAAAGCCACAGAGGTCTATAGTACAGTAGATTGAATGTAGACAATAATATTTTAGTATAAGTATGTGATGTGCTAAAAATTGTTAAAATGACAACCAACTATGATACACCAGTCTACCAAAGTAACACTCAGCACCCCTTAAATTTACACAATAAAAAAAGAAAAAATTTAAAGTCACATTAAATATCTGAAACATTAAAAAAGAAACAAACTGGGAGAATCTGTAAATTCTTCAAGGATAAGTGAAATAAAGTCACTTTGTTTCTAAGTGAATAGCCCCATTACTTCATAGCCACTAAACTAACAGCTAAAGTCATTTGCATTTCTTTTAAGATAAGAAGATAAATATCTTTAACTTAGGTATTTTCATTTTAACCCTGTTGGCTTAATGGATCTCATCCTAAAAAATACAAGTATTGACCAAATGACAGGCACTGTCACTCATAAAATGTCAAGTCACTAAATGGCAAATGGCAAGTCACTCAAAACACATCATTCATTAAAAATTCTAAAGGAATTTCTTAAAATTTTATGGAATATGGGGTTTTCTCTTCTTTATTACTAAAAATCAAGGAAAATCCCTCCCACAACATTTCAGAAGGAAGGGGAGCTGTTGCTTCACACCATCACTCCCTGAGCATCAGAGAACAAGGAAGGCATGGTCCATTTATTCTGGAAATCCCATGGTCTGTGTACCAGAAAGAAAGAGGTGCTGAGGATGAGGTCATGGGTAGGGAGAGAAGAGGGGGTTGTCTTGGCCAAAGCTGTGAAAATAGTGACCTTTGGAATTCATTATTCTCAAAAAAAACCCTACACTGGAGCAAAGCATGAAAGAGAGAGATCTGGAGAGTCTGAAGTGACCATTGAGTCCACGGGCTGCTTCCTTCTTGGTGGGTCAAAGCAGTGGCTAAAAATCTCAGGGAAGTTTTCCAGCTCTGAATTTTCCTGTAATAACTTTCATATGCTCTGTAGAAAATTCAAAGTAATGAGAGTTTTTAAACAACTATTGGAGGACACTGAGAATGACCAAGTACAGGGAGAGGCTATGAGGAACTTGACACAAAGGCATCGTCAGTAATTTAAGTGCCTGCTGGAGCAAACCCAGGATCCTTCAGAAGAGCATAATAATATCCCGAGTCTCTACAACATGCTATGGACAATATCCTGTAAACTACTAGAAGTTCTTATTTTCTAACAGGAAAGTAGAAAGTTATAAAACTTCCCTCTACACATGTTTATCTGCATCTTATAATGCTTTGTGTGTTCTCTTTTCACTATCACTCACTTTAGGATATTTTGCAAATTCTTTGTGATATCTTTTATCATTCATGGATTATTAAGGAGAATGTATTTAATTTCCAAATATTTGAGTATTTTCTAGAAATTGCAATATCCAGTATGGTAGACACTAGCCATATGTGGTTACTGGGTATTTGAAATATAGCTATACCTGGGAAACTGAACTTTTATTTCATGATAATTTGTTTTAAACACTGAAGCACCGTAAAATTTTTTACTATTCAACACAGTTCTGTTGTTTGGGCAGAAATACACTTCACTCTGTTGTATCACATATGATTGTTGTATTGCAATGTACACCTTGGGCACATTTACCATTTCTAGTGTCAGAACATAATAAGTACATCATCACCAATTTAGTCGATGTCTGAAGACTGTTTCCCTTTGAACAATCTTCCTAATAAGTGTTGTGGTACTTTTATGAACACTTTGTGTAGACAACATGGGTTACAGTGATACAGAGCTACATTTAGTTGGTTATTAAATTTAAATCCTGATGATTATTTTACTTATAATAGATTCCAATTAAGTTTTAGTTAAAAGTAAGCATGGAGAAAATTTAAGCTTCAAAATGAAGGCATGATAGAATGAATGGAGATGACAAAGCAGGTACTAAACTGGAACAGGAGAGAGAAAAAGAGCCGGGAAGATGTTTTACAACATTCACGATGAATGGTAATTGCAGTGTGCTGCAGTGAAGTGAAACCAAGAAAAAAGAAACAAAAAAAAGGTGTTAGAGATCTTTTCAGTAAATATATACAGGGTTTGATAAAAGGTTTCCTCTTAGCCATCAAAAACAGACTTGACAAAACTAGTAACGGAAGCCAGAATTGAATGGCCAACAAAAAACATTCTGGACTGCTTTTAACAGACTCAGGACTTGGAACTTGGGCCAGCTATAAAACAGCTTGGATTATTGGGCGAATAAAAAAGAATTTCAATTGGAGAGATGATGAAAAATATTATTACTTTGGTTATGCAAAGTTTTCTTGCAAATGTTTAAAGAAAAAACTAAAAATGCTAATGTATACAAAACATGAAAGACCTTTTACCAAATAATTGCCCAGAGAAGACCTTTACAATAATATCAAAGATCAATGGAGTTAAAGTTTTAAAAATTGCAAGTCTTTTTCTTTAGAGCTACATGAGAAGTGTGACTTTAGACAAGATCGATGTAACACTTTGTGTGTGTCTTGATTTTTTAAGCCTTTCTCCTCTTTATTTTAGCAATGGATGGAAATGTGTGATTTTCTCTTGACTTGAAAATATTTTCAATGCACGGTGATCTTGCCTGATGGGTTTAGTATTTTCTGCTTAACTGATACAGGAACTCCTATACAACTCTCCTTCATCCTGCTTTAAAAGTCAGAAAAAAGCAGCAAACTGGGAGGGAAATAGCTTATCCCCAGAGTAGTAATGTTTGAAGGCTTTCAAAGTACGTTGGTTTTCCCCTCCTTCCAACTGCGTGTCTCCATTTTCTTCTTACAGCTCACAAAATGTAAGGGTCTTATTGTTGTTATCAGTCGTTCTTCGTAGGTTTTTTTTTTCTTTTTTTCTCTCTCCAGATGAAAGTCCTGTCTCTCCTTTGTTTGCTTCTCTATGCAGTATTTGACTTGCTCAGTTCTTGCCTGATTGCATCAACAAGCTCTTCTTTTAGGTGTGCTTAGTCGCACAGCATTTCACATGATGTACCCTGCATATAAGTTAAATAAGCAGGGTGACAATATACAGCCTTGACGTACTCCTTTCCAAATTTGGAATAAGTCTGTTGTTCCATATCCAGTTCTAACTGTTGCTTCAAGATTGCCGGGAGAAATATCAATAACCTCAGATATGCAGATGACTCCACCCTTAGAGCAGAAAGTGAAGAGAAACTAAAGAGCCTCTTGATGAAAGTAAAAGAAAGTGAAAAAACTGGTTTAAACTCAACATTCAAAAAACGAAGATCATGGTACCCAGTCCCATCACTTCATGGAAAATAGATGGGGAAACAGCGAGATACTTTTATTTTTCTGGGCTCCAAAATTACTGCAGATGGTGCCTGAAGCCATGAAATTAAAAGACGCTTGGGCCTTGGAAGAAAAGCTATAACCAACCTCAGTTCAGTTCAGTTCAGTTCAGTCGCTCAGTCGTGTCCAACTCTTTGCGACCCCATGAATCGCAGCACGCCAGGCCTCCCTGTCCATCACCAACTCCCAGAGTTCACTCAGATTCACGTCCATCGAGTCAGTGATGCCATCCAGCCATCTCATCCTCTGTCGTTCCCTTCTCCTCCTGCCCCCAATCACTCCCAGCATCAAAATCTTTTTCAATGAGTCAACTCTTCACATGAGGTGGCCAAAGTACTGGAGCTTCAGTTTTAGCATCATTCCTTCCAAAGAAATCCCAGGGCTGATCTCCTTCAGAATGGACTGGTTGGATCTCCTTGCAGTCCAAGGGACTCTCAAGAGTCTTCTCCAACAACACAGTTGAAAACCATCAATTCTTCGGCACTCAGCCTTCTTCACAGTCCAACTCTCACGTCCATACATGACCACTGGAAAAACCATAGCCTTGACTAGATGGACCTTAGTCGGCAAAGTAACCTAGACAGCATATTAAAAAGCAGAGATATTACTTTGCTGACAAAGGTCCATTGCCGGGGGCCAGCGTGAGGAATTCCGCCCATGGCAAAGGTCATGAGGAAGGAGGCTTGGCATACGCAAAGGCGTGATCAAGCCTCAGGAAACCCCCTGTTCCCGAGCATCTAACCCCAAAGCCAGAGTCTGTTTTATGCTCTCACCTACACCTCTGACTTTACGGGGGGCTCTCCCCCATAACCGTTTCTCCCGGAGAAGGAGTAAAAGTGCAGCTCCAAGGCAATAAAAATTCTTGGGCGTGACAAGAGTGTTTCAGCTTACGGACTCCTCTGAAGGTTATCTAGCCCACCTGTAAAGGTTTGTCTGGCTACATGTGATTGTTTACAGCCTCCCAATCTGAGAGGCACGAGATGTTTTAGACTTATTAAAGGCAAATTCTTTTGGGGAGTTAGAAATTATTAGTATAGTGGGTTGCTTAGGAATTATATTGGTGATGGGTTCTTCATTTGTTGTGTCAATAATTGCTACTAATTCCCTGCTCTGGGTGGGACAAGGATGTTTCAGGTCAAACCTCTCTGCTGACAGACTAGCTTGTGTGACAGGATTATCCATACTGCTGCCACTAGGCACATGATTGTTTACTACCTCTCAACTGTAAACAGCACAGAGAGTTTTGGAGTATTTTGAGAGTCTTAATTAGCATAGGACTTTTTCTTGTTGTTGAGTCATTGATTGCCACCAGGCCTCTATATCCTTAGGCACCTGGGAATATATTAATCAATGTATTTGGAATATAGCAAAGGAAATATAGTAGTTTTTGATGTTAGCAATACTAGACTTTTTGAGTTAATGGATTTTCTCTTTTGTAATAGATCACTGTACTTTGTTATAAATCACTGTGTCCTTGCTATGTAAGAATGTAACTTTATCATATCTTAAGACTAAATAGATCTTAAGGGGAGCATTGGTGAAAGGATTTTCATTTGTTGGGCTGATGTTTGCTGCTAAATCTCCATGTCCCCTACCCTTATAATGAATATAACTAACATATAGGAGAAATAAGTATTAACCTTTAAGCATATAGGAGAAATAAGTATTAACCTTTAAGACTAATCATGTTAACCTTGGGTTAAATAAATTCCTTTCTTGATTGTAACTCACTACACCCTCATCCTATAGGAATGTAACTTTATTTGGAGGGTGGTGCTTGGTTTAAGAAAAAACACCCTTGGAAGAAATAAGTTTTTTGGTTATCAGAAAGAAAGGATCATAAAATGTCAGCAGGTCTCACTCATGGCCAGAAGATGATGTAATATCCCTAAGACCTTTTTTATACATTTATGTGAAGCACCTGATTTTGATAAAGGTCAGGACTGCTGACCCCCACGTGACTCTGTATTCATCCCTATGTGTAACAAAAGGTATATAAGCAAACCCAAAAATAAAGAAATCGGATCAGTTTCCGGAAAGACTGATTCCCCCATGTCGCTTCTTTCTTGCTCCCGTTTTTCTGGCTGAATTCCCCTGCAGCATGGATGCTATTCCACGTAATCCAAGTTATTCAGCCTCCTTTTCTCCACTAATCTTCCTACTACACTATCCATTTCTAATCTCTCTATATCTGTGATTAAATATGTATTTTTCCAAAGACGCCGACTCCGTCCCCACCTTCGAATCACCCTGGATCCACCGGGGCTGGTCCCCGGCAGTCCATCTAGTCAAAGCTACGGTTTATCCAGTAGTCATGTATGGATGTGAGAGTTGGACTATAAAGAAAGCTGAGTGCTAAAGAATTGATGCTTTTGAACTGTGATGTTGGAGAAGACTCTTGAGAGTCACTTGGACTGCAAGGAGATCCAGTCAATCCTAAAGGAAATCAGTCCTGAATATTCATTGGAAGGACTGATGCTGAAGCAGACACTCTAATACTTTGGCCACCTGATGGGAAGAACTGACTCATTGGAAAAGACCCTGATACTGGGAAAGGTTTAAGGCCGGAGGAGAAGTGGATGACAGAGGATGAGATGGTTGGATGGCATCCCTGACTCAATGGACATGAACTTGAGCAAGCTCTGGGTGTTGGTGATGGACAGGGATACCTGGTGTGCTACAGTCCATGGGGTTGCAAAGAGTTGGACACAACTGAGCAAATGAACAAAATTGGACTGGGCTCTCTTCCATTTCCAGGAGAAGGAGGCCTCCTAACTGTGGTTTCTGTTATGTCTCCACTTCAACTTTACTAGGGAGTCCTAGGATATTGGTAACAATATGGTGTTTTGCTTTATTAGATTCAATTCTTTGTGTGCATACTTTTCCTTCAGAATCCTAAAGAGGAGAAGGGTCTTTGGCACCCTGGATCTAGCTGGTAATACTTGGAGCAGAGGAAATGCTTTGAAAAAAATTGAAGCCACTATCCCTTTCTTGATCAAACACGAGGTATTTGCTCCAGTGTAATCACTCTCAAATCACTGTTGAGAACCAGCCACATTGGCAATACCAGGGAACTGTTCAGTTCAGTTCAGTTCAGTCACTCAGTTGTGTCCGACTCTTTGCGACCCCATGAATCACAGTGCGCCAGGCCTCCCTGTCCATCACCATCTCCCGGAGTTCACTCAAATTCACATCCAACTGTTTGGAGTGCAAATTGTCAGGTCTGCTCACTCAGTAACTTTGTATGTTAACAAGTATTCCAGGTGACTCAGTTGCATGCTAATGCTTCACAAAATATGGAAAAATCTGAATGATCAGATTGCAATATTTTAAAAAATATTAATAAATTTTTTTCAAAAGATGACAGCCTTGTCAACCAATGGATTGTCCATATCCTATCACTTCTCCAATTTTCCAAAAAAGTTTTAGTCACTAGACACTAACATTTTACACAGTAGAAGTCCAGGTAATTAGAGTTGAGAACAGTCACTCCTCTTCTAGGGGAAAGGAAAGAGGAAGGCAGAGGAATAAAGCAATCACATATGGTCCTCAACTTTTCTCTCCAGCTTCAGGAAACAAGAGGTATATATATTAGATAGCAAAGTTCTGGTCACTTCTTGCATTGTGCTCTGGGTAGTGCCGTCTGGAAAAAATTTTTCAGACATGGATGTCCCTTATGTGGTCCTTGTTTCAAGGATGAAAATACTTTCCCTTTCTATTTACTTTGGTGGCTCTTCAGTACTTTCTAGTACTTGTTCTTTGTTCACTTCAGTTGATTTCAGTTCAGTCGCTCAGTCATGTCTGACTCTTTATGACCCCATGGACTGCAGCTTGCCAGGCCTCCATGTTCATCACCAACTCCCAGAGTTTACCCAAACTCATGTCCACTGAGTTGGTGATGCCATCCAACCATCTCATCCTCTGTCATCCCCTTTTCCTCCTGCCCTCAATCTTTCCCAGCCTCAGGGTCTTTTCAAATGATTCAGCTCTTCACAGCAGATGGCCAAAGTATTGGACTTTCAGCTTCAACATCAGTGCTTCTAGTGAACACCCAGGACTGATTCCTTTAGGATGGACTGGTTGGATCTTCTTGCAATCCAAGGGACTCAAGAGTCTCCTCCAACACTACAGTTCAAAAGCATCAATTCTTCTGTGCTCAGCTTTCTTTACAGTCCAATTCTCACATCAATGCATGAGTACTGGAAAAACCATAACCTTGACTAGATGGACCTTTGTCGGCAAAGTAATGTCTCTGCTTTTGAATATGCTGTCTAGGTTGGTCATAACTTTCCTTCCAAAGAGCAAGTATCTTTTAATTTCATGGCTGCAGTCACCATCTGCAGTTTTTTTTGAGCCCAGAAAAATAAAGTCTGACACTGTTTCCACTGTTTCTCCATCTATTTCCCATGAAATGATGGGGCTAGATGCCATGATCTTAGTTTTCTGAATGTTGAGCTTTAAGCCAACTTTTTCACTCTCCTCTTTCACTTTCATCAAGAGGCTTTTGAGTTCCTCTTCACTTTCTGCCATAAGGGTGGTGTCATCCGCATATCTGAGGTTATTGATATTTCTCCCGACAAGCTTGATTCCAGCTTATGCTTCATCTAGCCCAGCATTTCTTTTGATGTACTCTGCATATAAGTTAAATAAGCAGGATGACAATATACAGCCTTGACAAACTCCTTTTCCTATTTGGAACTAGTCTGTTGTTCCATGTCCAGTTCTCACTGTTGCTTCCTGACCTGCATATAGGTTTCTCAAGAGGCAGGTCAGGTGGTCTGGTATTCCCATCTCTCTCAGAATTTTCCACAGTTTTTGTGATCCACACAGTCAAAGGCTTTGGCATAGTCAATAAAGCAGAAATAGATGTTTTTCTGGAACTCTCTTGCTTTTTCGATGATCCAGCAGATGTTGGCAATTTGATCCCTGGTTCCTGTGCCTGGAGTGGGAAATCAACTCACTTGGTGCCTTTACACCAGCTTGTGGACTTTCTTGTTGGGGACCAGCAGGCCTTCAGAGGCTTGACAGACATGAGGCATCACCCAGCAAGTATGGGAGACAGAGGCTGAGGCTGGAGACCCCATATGTATGTGCATGTGTGTGTGTTGAGTTGTGTCCGACTCTTTGTGATTCTATGGACTGTAGCCCTCCGTCCATGGAATTTCCCAGACAAGAGTACTGAAGTGGGTTTCCATTTCCTTCTCCAGGGGATCTTCCCAACCCAGGGAGTGAATTTGTATCTCCTGCATTGACAGGCAGATTCTTTACCACTGGCACCACCTGGGAAGCCTGGAGAATTCCATCTTTCTCCACAAACCGGTGTCATGTAAGGCATCTGAAGTCCATGGAAGAAATAAATACAATGGTTGCAGAAAGTGTCTGAGTCACCTACATGGAGACTGAACACTATCTAAAGGGGCCATTTCTCTTTTTTTCCCCCTAAGTTTTTACTGAATTTGTTACAGTATTGTTTCTCTTCTATGTTTTGGTTTTTTGGCTGCAAGGCATGTGGGATCTTTAGTTTCCCAGCCAGGGATCAAATCCCCACCACCTGCATTGGAAAGCAAGGTCTTAACCACTGGACTACTAGGGAAGTCCCTAAAGGGGCTCGTCTACACATCAGGTTGGACTGGTTTTTACACGAGAGCAGACATTTAATTCTGTGTTTTCTCTGGAAATAATGGATAGGACCTAGGAAAGACAATGAAATTATAGACAATGTGAACATGTACCTTTTCTCTGTATTCCCTAAATGTAGTATATGTTTAATTTTGCCACAGAGGCCGTTTCCAGTGGATTTTAAGTGGTTCAAAGGGAGTGACTGACTTATAGTCTCAGAGGACTCCTTTCCGTACACTTGTTCAAAACTTTAGGTCTGTAAAGGTAACTATTACCTCAAGAGGAATTAAATATAAACAACATTTTCCCATCTCATTACCCTTTCTCACAAATCCTATACCTACAATACAAACCTTAAGAAAAGTTCAGTTCAAATCAGTTGCTCAGGCATGTCTGATTTTTGTGACCCCATGGACTATAGCACACCAGGCTTCCCTGTCCATTACCAACTCTTGAAGTTTGCTCAAACTCGTGTCCATCAAGTTGGTGATGCCATCCAACCATCTCACCCTCTGTCATCTCCTTCTCCTCCTGCCTTCAGTCTTTCCCAGCAACAGGGTCTTTACCAATGAGTCAGTTCTTCACATCAACTCCAAAGTATTGGAGTTTCAGCTTCAGCATCAGGCCTTCCAATGAATATTCAGGACTGATTTCCTTTAGGATTGACTGGCTTGATCTCCTTGCAATCCAAGTGACTCTCAAGAGTCTTCTCCAACACCACAGTTCAATACCATCAATTCTTCTACGCTCAGCTTTCTTTATAGTCCAAATCTCACATATGTATATGACTACTGGAAAAACCGTACCTTTGACTAGATGGACCTTTGTTGGCAAAATAATGTCTCTGCTTTTTAATATGCTGTCTAGGTTGATTATAACTTTTCTTCCAAGGAGCCAGCATCTTTCAATTTCATGGCTGCAGTCACCATCTGCAGTGATTTTGAAGCCCCCTAAAATAATGTCTATCACTCTTTCCATTGTTTCCTCATCTATTTGCCTTGAAGTAATGGGACCAGATGCCATGATCTCAATTTTCCCATTATTTTTTTTGGTCCTCATATTCTTTTTTAAAAATTTATTTATTTTAATTGGAGGATAATTACTTTACAATATTGTGGTGGTTTTTGCCATACATTGACATGAATCAGCCATAGGTGTACATATGTTCCTCATCCTGAACCCCCCTCCCACTTCCCTCCCCATCCCATCCCTCAGGGTCATCCCAGTGCACCAGCCCTGAGCACCCTGTCTCATGCATCAAACCTGGACTGGTGATCTGTTTCACATATGATAATATACATGCTTCAGTGCTATTCTCTCAAATCATCCCACCCTTGCCTTCTCCCACAGAGTCAAAAAGGTCGTTCTATACATCTGTGTTTCTTTTGCTGTCTCACATATAGGGTTATCGTTACCATTTCTAAATTCCTATATATGTGTTAGTATACTGTATTGGTGTTTTTATTTCTGACTTACTTCACTCTGCATAATAGGCTCCAGTTTCCTCCACCTCAGTAGAAGTGATTCAAATGTATTCTTTTTAATGGCTGAGTAATATTCCATTGTGTATATGTACCACTGCTTTCTTATCCACCAGTGAACATCTAGATTGCTTCCATGTCCTGGCTATTATATACAGTGCTGTGATGAACATTGGGGTACACGTGTCTCTTTCAGTTCTTCTTTCCTTGGTGTGTATGCCCAGCAGTGGGACTGCTGGGTCATATGGCAGTTCTATTTCCAGTTTTTTAAGGAATCTTCACGCTGGTCCCCATGGTGGCTGTACTATACATTCCCACCAACAGTGTAAGAGGGTTCCCGTTTCTCCACACCTTCTGTTAAGTTTTAAGCCAAGTTTTTCACTCTCCTCTTTCACTTGCATCAAGACGCTATTTAGTTCCTCTTTGCTTTCTGCCATAAGGGTGGTGTCATCTGCATATCTGAGGTTATTGAGATTTCTCCCAGAAATCAAGAAAGTAGCATTGTGTTTTTCAAGGAAAATCTACAAAAAGATAAGGGGATATGGATTAACTGTCCTAAAAAATATGACTTTAATATACCATTGTCGGAAAAGACAAATCAAGTATACAAAAAATAAAGTAAGGAGACAGAAGAATAAATATAATGAAGAAAGTAGCTCTCTTGAATTTACAGAGAATACATTCTTTTTTGCATAATAGTGGAGATAACACCTTTTGGAGATAGATGCACATAGAACATTAACAAATATTGATCATATATTAATAAATATCAGCAAACATCAGTGAGTTTCATAAAGTAAAAAATATGATAAACAATATTTTCTGATCATAATGAGATAAAACCAGAAATTACTTCTGGGAAAACGTGCTTCCATCTGGAAACTGAAACGCATTGTATTAAACAACTCTTGTTAAAAACAAAAATACAAACCAAGCCTTTAGAATTTCTTAAAGATCACACTAATGAAAACATTAAATATCAGAAGCTGTAGGCTTCATTGGAGGAAGTGATCAGAGTAAAATGCATTGCACTAAAAACGTTTTCAATAAAATATAGAAGAAAGAAAGGGCTTCCCTGGTGGCTCAGCTAGGAAAGGATCTGCCTACAATGTGATAGACCTGGGTTCAATCCCTGGGTTGAGAAGATGCCCTGGAGAAGGAAAAGGCTACCCACTTCAATAATCTGGCCTGAACAATTCCAGGGACAATACAGTCCATTGGGTTGCAAAGAGTCGGACACAAGTGAGCTACTTTCACTTTCAAAAGAAAGAAAATAAATTCTCACTTAAAAAAAAAAAACTGAAAAAGTGAAGTAAGGTAAATTAAAAATAAGTAGAAGTACAAAAGACAAAACTTAATGTATAAGCAAATAGGTGCCAACACCACCATTAAGAATGTGATACCTCATGACCAAGAAGGATAGAAAACAAAGAGGCTGGTTGAATATTGGGAAATCTGTTAATGTCATTCACTCAATTATTTTCACAGATAATTTTTTAAGTCTTTAATAAAATTCAATAGCCATTCATGATAAAAAAACCCCAAGAAAATAGTGATTGGGGGATACTTGCTTAATTTGATTACACACACACACACACAAATACTTGTAATACCCTGCTGTAGTTGAGCCACTATCTCACTTGCTCAATTGGGAAACACTCACAGTGGGTTCAATTCCTGGGTCTGGAAGATCCTTTGGAGTAGGAAATGATAACCCACCCAAGTGTGCTTGCCTGGAAAATTCCATGGACAGAGGGGCCTGGTGGGCTGCAGTCCATAGGGTTTCAAGAGTCTGACTCAACTGAGCAGACATGCATGCATGCACAAATGAAGACATTTCCAGGAAGAAAGCAAGTGTTTCCACCCACAACTATTCAACGGTATAATGGAGGTTTTAGCAAACAAAGAGCAATCAATTAGGGGCATAAGAATACATGGAGGCATGCATGGCCCTGTGGGGTTCCTGGGCACAAGGCCTTTGTGTCCCCTCTTTCTCTGATCACAGGAAACAGCCTTCACTCAGCCTCCATGACCTTCCCTGAGCTCCAAAGGGCAGATTCATCCAATTGTTAATTAGGGAAGGAAGGAATTGGGAAACCAGAGAAACAGTCAAGAGGAGCCTTGGGGTAAGGTCTTGCTTCCCCATCAAAGGATACACACAATAATGCCTTTATGCTTGTTTACAGATACTGAAACCCCTCCTCGTGGCAGAAGTTAATGATTAACCATGGTATGCTGCCCACAGCGTGTAGATCCTAGATCAGTTGGACCTGAAGGACAATGATGCTGACTCCTGCTTACCTCACCACCAGCCCATCAGAAGATTGTCCAAGAGCTGATCACGCCCTCTTTGGACAATAACTCTTCTCACTGTCTTCCCCAAATGGGGATAGAGGGCTTTGAGGGCATGAGCCCACTGTGTCCCCTTTTGCCTGGCAAAGCAATGAAACTCCCCTTTTTTACCCAAAACTCTGTCTCCAAGATTTGACTCAGCATTGGTGGACAGAGAAGTTGAGCTTTCTCTGGTGACCCAAGGACAACAGAGCAGATAAAACCAAGGCGGGTCTTGGAATGCAGGAACAGAAAAACCAGACCTTTATCATCCTTCTTTCTCCCATGTTTTAACTATTAATGGATTTCGGATCCCCCTGAGCAGTATAACCTGTCTCCCCTTCTACCCCGTAGGGAGAAGGCGTTGGCCTTACTTTTCCCCCAAACCCAGTATATGTGATTCATCCAGTCAGCAAATGACCCGCAAGACCGCTATCCCACTTCTTGCACTCTGGGTATAAAAGTAGACTTCACTTCACTTCAGTTCAGTCACTCAGTCGTGTCCGACTCTGTGACCCCATGAATTGCAGCATGCCAGGCCTCCCTGTCCATCATCAACTCCCAGAGTTCACTCAAATTCATGTCCATTGAGTCAGTGATGCCATCCAGCCATCTCATCCTCTGTCGTCCCCTTTTCCACCTGCCCCCAATCCCTCCCAGCATCAGAGTCTTTTCCAATGAGTTAACTCTTCTCATGAGGTGGCCAAAGTACTGGAGTTTCAGCTTTAGCATCATTCCTTCCAAAGAAATCCCAGGGCTGATCTCCTTTAGGGTGAACTGGTTGGATCTCCTTGCAGTCCAAGGGACTCTCAAGAGTCTTCTCCAACACCACAGTTCAAAAGCATCAATTCTTCGGTGCTCAGCTTTCTTCATAGTCCAACTTTCACATCCATACACAACCACAGAAAAAACCATAGCCTTGACTAGACAGATCTTTGTTGGCAAAGGAATGTCTCTGCTTTTCAATACACTCTCTAGGTTGGTCATAACTTTCCTTCCAAGGAGTAAGGGTTTTTTTTAATTTCATGGCTGCAACCACCATCTGCAGTGATTTTGGAGCCCCAAAAAATAAAGTCTGACACTATTTCCACTGTTTCCCCATCTATTTCCCATGAAGTGTTAGGACCAGATGCCATGATCTTCATTTTCTGAATATTGAGCTTCAAGCCAACTTTTTCACTCTCCTCTTTTACTTTCATCAAGAGGCTTTTTAGCTCCTCTTAACTTTCTGCCATAAGGGTGGTGTCATCTGCATATCTGAGGTTTTGATACTTCTCCTGGCAATCTTGATTCCACCTTGTGCTTCTACCAGCTCAGCATTTCTCATGATGTACTCTGCATATAAGTTAAATAAGCAGAGTGACAATATACAGCCTTGACTTACTCCTTTTCCTATTTGGAACCAGTCTGTTGTTCCATGTCCAGTTCTAACTGGTGCTTCCTGGCTTGCATACAGATTTCTCAAGAGGCAGGTCAGGTGGTCTGGTATTCCCAGCTCTCTCAGAATTTTCCACAGTTGATTGTGATCCACACAGTCAAAGGCTTTAGTGTAGTCAATAAAGCAGAATAGATGTTTTTCTGGAACTCTCTTGCTTTTTCCATGATCCAGCAGATGTTGGCAATTTGATCTCTGGTTCCTCTGCCTTTTCTAAAACCAGCTTGAACATCTGGAAGTTCATAGTCCATGTATTGCTGAAGCCTGGCTTGGAGAATTTTGAGCATTATTTACTGGTGTGTGAGATGAGTGCAATTGTGTGCTAGTTTGAGTATTCTTTGGCATTGCCTTTGTTTGGTATTGGAATGAAAACACCTTTTCCAGTCCTGTGGGCACTGCTGAGTTTTCCAAATTTGCTGGCATATTGAGTGCAGCACTTTCACATCATCATCTTTTAGGATTTGAAATAGCTCAACGGGAATTCCATCACCTCTATAGCTTTGTTCATAGTGATGCTTACTAAGGCCCACTTGACTTAACATTCCAGAATGTTTGGCTCTCGGTGAGTGATCAAACCACCGTGATTATCTGGGTTGTGACGATCTTTTTTGTATAGTTCTTCTGTGTATTCTTGCCACCTCTTCTTAATATCTTCTGCTTCTGTTAGGTCCATAACATCTCTGTCCTTTATTGAGCCCATCTTTACATGAAATGTTCCCTTGGTATCTCTCATTTTCTTGAAGAGATCTCTAGTCTTTCCCATTCTGTTGTTTTCCTCTATTTCTTTGCGTTGATCACTGAGGAAGGCTTTCTTATCTCTTCTTGCTATTCTTTGGAACTCTGCATTCAGATGCTTATATCTTTCCTTTTCTCCTTTGCTTTTCGCTTCTCTTCTTTTCACAGCTATTTGTAAGGCCTCCGCAGACAGCCATTTTGCTTTTTTCCATTTCTTTTCTATGGGCATGGTCTTGATCCCTGTCTCCTTTACAATATCACAAACCTTAGTCCATAGTTCATCAGGCACTCTATGTATCAGATCTAGGCCCTTAAATCTATTTCTCACTTCCACTGTATAATCATAAGGGGTTTGATTTAGGTCATACCTGAATGGTCTAGAAGTTTTTCCTACTTTCTTCAATTTCAGTCTGCATTTGGCAATAAGGAGTTCATGATCTGAGCCACAGTCAACTCCTGGTCTTGTTTTTGCTGATCTAGAGCTTCTCCATCTTTGGCTGCAAAGAATATAATCAGTCTGATTTTGGTGTTGACCATCTGCTGATGTCCATGTGTAGAGTCTTCCGCTGTGTTGTTGGAAAAGAGTGTTTGCTATGACCACTGCGTTCTATTGACCAAACTCTATTAGCTTTTGCCCTGCTTTATTCTGTATTCCAAGGCCTAATTTGCCTGTTACTCCAGGTGTTTCTTGACTTCCTACTTTTGAATTCCAGTCCCCTATAATGAAAAGGACATCTTTTTGGGGTGTTAGTTCTAAAAGGTCTTGTAGGTCTTCAGAGAACCGTCCAACCTCCACTTCTTCAGCATTACTGGTTGAACATTGACTTGGATTACTGTGATATTGAATGGTTTACCTTGGAAACGAACAGAGATCATTCTGTCATTTTTGAGACTGCAACCGAGTACTGCATTTCAGACTCAATTTTGACCATGATGGCTACTCCATTTCTTGTAAGGGATTGCTGCCCACAGTAGTAGATATAATGGTCTTCTGAGTTAATTTCACCCATTCCAGTCCATTTTAGTTCACTGATTCCTAGAATGTCGACATTCACTCTTGCCATCTCCTGTTTGACCACTTCCAATTTGCCTTGATTCATGGACCTAACATTCCAGGTTCCTATGCAATATTGCTCTTTACAGCATCAGACTTTGCTTCTATCACCAGTCACATCCACAGCAGGATATTGTTTTTGCTTTGGCTCCATCCCTTCATTCTTCCTGGAGTTATTTCTCCACTGATCTCCAGTAGCATATTGGGCACCTACTGACCTGGGGAGTTCCTCTTTCATTATCCTATCATTTTGCCTTTTCATACTGTTCATGGGGTTCTCAAGGCAAGAATACTGAAGTGGTTTCCATTCCCTTCTCCAGTGGACCACATTCTATCAGACCTGTCCATCATGACCCGCCCGTCTTGGGTGGTCCCACAGGGCATGGCTTAGCTTCATTGAGTTAGACAAGGCTGTGGTCCTAGTGTGATTAGATTGACTAGTTTTCTGTGGTTATGGTTTCAGTATGTCTGCCCTCTGATGCCCTCTTGCAATACCTATCATCTTACTTGGGTTTCTCTTACCTTAGACGACTAAGGACCCCTGCTTAGCATCAGTTCTCCCTCGAGCTGGCCCACTGTTCTATCAGCATCTCCCACTCTAATAAACTTTACTTCCTTCTCATTCTGTTTCATGTCTGGAAATTCTTTTCCAACCCGTGCCTGGACCATGGCACCTTCTGCATCATAAGTGAAGGAGAAGTGAGAAGCTGGGATACATCCATAAGATGGAACACTATGCAGCAATAAAGGGGAACAAGCTCTTGGCACATACAACTTGATTGATTCTCCAAATCATTATGCTAAGTGAATGAAGTCAGCCTCCAAAGGGACTTGGTTTCCCTTATCTCTAGATTTTCAGTGTCTAGTATGAAACCTACCAGCCAGTGCAAACAATCAATTAATGTTAATAAACAGATGAATATGCACAAACTTCCAAAACTCTTGAGAGAAGGAAATAAGCTTCATTCTTCTATTGTATTAATCACAGTGCATAGTATTAATCTGTCTGCCTTTTACCCTGGGAAGCAATGGGCAATACTGCTGTCAGGGGCTTCCCGGGTGGCTCAGAGGGTAAAGGGTCTGCTTGCGTTGCAGGAGACCTGGGTTCGATCCCTGGGTAGGGAAGATCCCCTGGAGAAGGAAATGGCAACCCACTCCAGTGTTCTTGCCTGGAAAATCCCATGGACGGAGAATCCTGGTAGGCTACAGTCCATAGGGTCGCAAAGAGTTGGACACGACTGAGCGACTTCACTTCACTTTGCTCTCAGGATATGTCGCATGGGCTCCTCTTCTCCGTGATGATCAAGAGCAGAACCAGTTTTCTTAGAAGAAATTTAAGAATTGGAATTTAAGGATTTTGGAGGCAGTTCTTCCTGGGTTACTAGATCATTTTGCAAAATTTTCTAATTGTCTTATCTTGGGCAAGCTATTTAAGCTTACTATGTTTTTATATTCCCCTTAATAATAGAAGATAGACTATCATAAATAATTTCTGGAAAGTTGGGAGAATTAGAAAAGGGACTTAAAGTACTCAGGACAGTGTCGGGCATACAGGAAGCACCTGGAAGTTGTTAGCTGTGATGATCACCAGTTCATTTTACAGAGGAGGGAGCAGAAATCCAGATGTGGTTAAGGACTTGCCAGAGGTTACAGTAAGAGTGGCAAAACCAACCATGCTTGTGCAAGTCACGACTGCTTTAAGCCTCTGTGTCATTTGAGCTGCAAAATAGGGGATTAGACAATATCTCTAGAGAGCTTCCAGTTGAACAGTTCTCATTCTACTAATTGGTACCCTGGGACTTAAAGAACTAATCTATGTGCCTGAATGGTCTAGTGGTTTCCCCTACTTTCTTCAATTTGAACCTGAATTTGGCAATAAGGAGTTCATGATCTGAGCCAGAGTCAGCTCCTGGTCTTGCTTTTGCTGACTGTATGCAGTTTTGCCATCTTCGGCTGCAAAGAATATAATCAATCTGGTTTCAGTATTGACCATCTGGTGATGTCCATGTGTAGAGTCTTCTCTTGTGTTGTTGGAAGAGGGTGTTTGTTATGACCAGTGTGTACATTGGAAAGACTCTGTTAGCCTTTGACCTGCTTCGTTTTGTACACCAAGGCCAAATTTGCCTGTTACTCCAGGTATCTTTTGACTTCCTACTTTTGCATTCCAGTCCCCTATAATGAAAAGGACATTTTGGGGGGTGTTATTCTAAAAGGTCTTGTAGGTCTTCATAAACTGTTCAACTTCAGCTTCTTCAGTGTTCCTGGTCAGGGCATAGACTTGGATTACTGTGATATTGAATGGTTTGCCTTGGAAACAAACAGAGATCATTCTGTCATTTTTGAAATGGCATCCAAGTACTGCCTTTCGGACTCTTTTTTTTTACTATGATGGCTACTCCGTTTCTTCTAACGGACTCTTGCCCAGAATAGTAGATATAATGGTCATCTGAGTTAAATTCACCTATTCCAGTTCATTTTAGTTCACTGATTCGTAAAATGTCAATGTTCACTGCTGCTATCTCCTGTTTGACCACTTCTAATTTGCCTCGATTCATGGATCTAACATTCCACCTTCTCATGCAATATTACTCTTTACAGCATCAGACTTTACTTCCATCACTAGTCATATCCACAATTGCCTGTTTTTGCTTTGGAGACGATGGGATTCCAGTTGAGCTATTTCAAATCCTAAAAGATGATGCTTTGAAAGTACTGCACTCAATATGCCAGCAAATTTTGAAAACTCAGTATTGGGTACAGGACTGGAAAATGTCAATTTTCATCCCAATCCCAAAGAGTTAGTTAGTTAGTTAGTTCAGTCGCTCAGTCGTGTCCAACTCTGCAACACCATGAATTGCAGCACTCCAGGACTCCCTGTCCATTACCAATTCCCAGAGTTCACTCAAACCCACATCCATCAAGGCAGTGATGCCTCCAGCCATCTCATCCTCTGTCATCCCCTCTCCTCCTGCCCACAATCCCTCCAAGCATTAGGGTCTTTTCCAATGAGTTGACTCCTTGCATGTGGTGGCCAAAGTATTGGAGTTTCAACTTTAGCATCAGTCCTTCCAATGAACACCCAGGACTGATCTCCTTTAGGATGGACTGGCTGGACCTCCTTGCAGTCCAAGGGACTCTCAAGAGTCTTCTCCAACACCGCAGTTCACAAGCATCAATTTTTCAGCGCTCAGCTTTCTTCACAGTCCAACTCTCACATCCTTACTGGAAAAATCATAGCCTTGACTAGACGGACCTTTGTTGGCAAAGTAATGTCTCTGCTTTTGAATATGCTATCTAGGTTGGTCATAACTTTCCTTCCAAGGAGTAGGCATCTTTTAATTTCATGGCTGCAATCACCATCTGTAGTGATTTTGGAACCCAAAAAAATAGTCTGACACAGTTTCCAGTTTCCCCATCTATCTGCCATGAAGTGATGGGATCAGATGCCATGATCTTAGTTTTCTGAATGTTGAGCTTTAAACCAACTTTTCACTCTCCTCTTTCACTTTCATCAAGAGGCTTTTTTGTTCCTCTTCACTCTCTGCCATAAAGGTGGTGTCATCTGCATATCTGAGGTTATTGATATTTCTCCCAGCAATCTTGATTCCAGCTTGTGCTTCTTCCAGTCCAGAGTTTCTCATGATGTACTCTGTATATGAGGGAGGCAATGCCAAAGAATGTTCAGACTACTGAACAATTGCACTCATCTCACATGCTAGTAAAGTAATGCTCAAAATCTTCCAAGCCAGGCTTCCACGGTATGTGAACCGTGAAGTTCCAGATGTTCAAGCTGGTTTTAGAAAAGGCAGAGTAAGCAGAAATCGAATTACCAACATCCATCAGATATCAAAAAAGCAAGAGAGTTCCAGAAAAACATCTACTTCTACCCTACTGACTATGCCAAAGCCTTTGACTGTGTGGGTCACAATAAACTGTGGAAAATTCTTCAAGAGATAGGAATACCAGAGCACTGGACCTGCTTCTTGAGAAATCTGTATGCAGGTCAGGAAACAACAGTTAGAACTGGACATGGAACAACAGACTGGTTCCAAAGAGGAAAAGGAGTACATTAAGGCTGTATATTGTCACCCTGCTTATTTAACTTGTATGCAGAGTACATCATGAGAAATGCTGGGCTGGATGAAGTACAAGCTGGAATCAAGATTGCTGGAAGAATATCAATAACCTTAGATATGCAGATGACACCGCCCTTATGGCAGAAAGTGAAGAAGAAGTAAGGAGCCTCTTGATGAAATGAAAGAGGAGTGAAAAAGTTGGCCTAAAACTTAACATTCAGAAAACTAATATCCTGGCATATGGTTCCATCACTTCATGGCAAATAGATGGGAAAACAGTGGAAACAGTGAGAGACTTCATTATTCTGGGCTCCAAAATCACTACAGATGGTGACTGCAGCCAGGAAATTAAGAGATGCTTGTTCCTTGGAAGAAAAGCTATGACCAACCTGGACAGCATATTAAAAAGCAGAGACATTACTTTGCTGACTAGGTCCATCTAGTCAAAGCTATGGTTTTCCCTGTAGTCATGAATGGATGTGAGAGATGGACTGTAAAGAAAGCTAAGTGCTGAAGAATTGATGCTTTTTAACTGTGGTGTTGGAGAAGATTCTTGAGAGTCCCTTGGACTGCAAGGAGATCCAAACAGTCCATTCTAAAAGGTATCAGTCCTGAATATTCATTGGGAGGCCTGATGTTGAAGCTGAAACTCCAATAATTTGGCCACCTGATACAAAGAACTGACTCATTGGAAAAGACTCTGTTGCTGCAAAAGATTGAAGGCAGGAGGAGAAGGAGACGACAGAGGATGAGATGGTTGGATGGCATCATCGACTCGATGGACATGAGTTTGAGCAAACTTCAGAAGTTGGTGATAGACAGGGAAGCCTGATATGCTGTAGTCCATGGGATCACAAAGAGTTGGAGACAACTGAGCAACTGAACTGAACTTACCAGGCTGAATTCCTTCTTTATAGTCTGGAAATGACTGACTACACAGCCCCAGTAAATTGGTTTAAAAAAAAAAAAAAAGCCAAACATCAGAGAGGAAGACTCTTATGCAGTATTAATAATACACACACACACATATATACATATATATATGTATGTATATATATATATAGTGTGTGTGTGTTTGTGTATACTGGAGAGGGGCATGGCCACACATTCCAGTATTCTTGCCTGGAGAATCCTCATTGACAAAGGAGCCTGGTGGGCTACAGTCCATGGGGTCACAAAGAGTTGGACATGACTGAGTGACTAAGCACCTATGTGTGCGTGTGTGTGTGTGTGTTCATATATATGTGTACATATATATAGTTGCTCAGTCACTTAGTCATGTCCGACTGTTTGCCACTCCATGGACTGCAGCATGCCAGGTTTCCCTGTCCATCATCAACCTCTGAAGTTTACTCAAACTCGTGTCCATTGAGTCGGTGATGCTATGCAACCATCTCATCCCTTGTTGTTCCCTTCTCCTTCTGCCTTCAATCTTTCACAGCATCAGGGTCTTTTCTAATAAGTCAGTGCTTCACAACTGGTGGCCAAATTATTGGACCTTCAGCTTCAACATCTGTCCTTCCAAGAAATATTCAGTCTGTTTTCATTTATGTTTGACTGATCTCCATGCAGCTCAAGGGTCTCTCAAGAGTCTTCTCCAACACCACAGTTCAAAAGCATCAATTCTTCAGCAATCAGCTTTCTTTATAGTCCAACTCTCACATGACTATTGGAAAACCCATAGCTTTCAATATATAGACCTTTGTTGGCAAAGTGATAGCATTGCTGTTTAATACACTGTCTAGATTTATCATACCTTTCCTTCCATGGAGCAAGCATCTTCTAATTTCATGGCTGCAGTCATCATTCACAGTAACTTTGGAGCCCAAGAAGAGAAAATCTGTCATTGTTTCTCCTTTTTCCCCTTTCTACTTGCGATGAAGTGATGCAACCAGATGCCATGATCTTTGTTTTTTCAATGCTGAGTTTTAAGCCAGCTTTTTCACTCTCCTCTTTTACCCTCATCAAGAAGTTCTTCAGTTCCTCTTTGATTTCTTGAATAAGGGTAGCATCATCTCCATATCTGAGGTGATTGATATTTTCCTGGCAATCTTGATTCCAGCTTGTGCTTCATCCAGCCCAGCATTTCTTATGACGTTCTCTGCATATAAGTTAAGTAAATAGGCTGAGCCTTGTCGTACTCGTTTCCCAATTTTGAGCCAGTATGTTGTTACATGCAAGGTTCTAACTGCTGCTTTTTGACCCACAAACAGTTTTCTCAGGAGACAGATGAAGAGGTCTGATATTGCCATCTCTTGAAGATCACAGTTTGTTGTGATCCACATGGTCAAAGGCTTTAGCTTAGTCAATGAAGCAGAATTAGATGTTTTTCTTGAATTCCCTTGCTTTCTCTATGATCTAATGGATGTTAGCAATTTGATATCTGGTTCCTCTGCTTTTTGTAAACCCAGCATGGAAAATTAAAATATTATTTTATATATATTATATATGTATATATATATATATGTAATGCATATCTTTTTTTAAAGTCATATTCCTTAAGTATCAGGGAAGGGAGCCAAGTCCTTGGTAATTAGTAAAGCTAGGGGAGGTGATGGAATTCTACCTAACCTCTTTAAAATCCTGAAAGATGATGCTGTAAAAGTGCTGCACTCAGTGTGCCAGCAAATCGGGAAAACTAAGCAATTGCCACAGGATTGGGAAAGGTCAGTTTTCATTTCAATCCCAAAGAAAGCCAGTGTCAAAATATGGTGAGTAATTACATTGCTGCTGTTGCTGCTAAGTCGCTTCAGTCGTGGCCAACTCTGTGCAACCCCATAGATGGAATTACATTGAATACATTTCAATCCATTCTTGGATGTGTCTCAGGGACTTTTAAACTGCACATTCTTATAACAAAACAAGTATTCATATACCCATGTTCAGATTATTTGGATGAAATGATTAAAGGAATGAGATGGGAAATAAATAGCAGAACAATTTTCTTTGTCTCATCTTCAGCATTAACCTGGGATGCAAAAATAAGAATAACTGAATGTATTTATACTGAAAATTACCCCTGCAGCTAGCTTTTTTTTTTATCTTCAACCTGAATTTAATTTTATTTAGGGGTATGTGTTGTTCTTTTGTTGAATATTTGCTTGTGGAAAGTTGTAATACAACAGCATGTTAAATTCACACCTAAGAATTTTGACTAAAACACCAATGATTAAAACTATAGAGATCAAGTTCTTCCACATTCTGCAGAGTGAAGTGGAATCTGTCCACTCAGAGTGACCGCCTCTACTGGAGTCCTGTGCTTCTTTGCCAAGTGCTTCTCATATCCTTGAGCCTTTGCTAACTTCCCTGGTGGCTCAGACAGTAAAGTGTCTGCCTACAATGGGGGAGACCTGGGTTCAATACCTGGGTCAAGAAGATCCTCTGGAGAAGGAAATGGCAACCCATTTCAGTACTCTTGCCTGGAAAATCCCATGGACAGACGAGCGTGGTAGGCTGCAGTTCATGGGGTCGCAAAGAGTTGGACATGACTGAGTGACTTCACTTCATTTCAGTGACTGAACAACAACAGCAATAGTTTCTTTCCAATAGTATGTTAGTTTCTACTGTTTAGCAAAGTGAGGCAGCTATAGATAGATAGCAGCAGTGTTAAAGGTACAGTCCTGTGTGTTTGGGGGAAGTCAGGGCAAGGCAAATGTCCTCTTTTGGACAGAATGGGTGAGGGCATGGAGAAGATGATTTTAAGATGATCAAGCAAGGAGAGTTGGCATAGGTCACATGTGACCTCCAGACCATGTTGGAAGAACATGGGAATGTGCTTGGGGAAAGCCTACAATTACTAGGTGAAGAGGACCCATTGGAAGAGGAGAAAAGGGACAGGCATGTCTCTATTTTATCCACAGATTTAAAAGAATCTTTGCAGCAGGAAAGCCACAAAAGTCTCAGAAACCTCGATTACACATTCTACCAATACATAATGGATGAATCCAAGGAGGATGTAGACTTTGACTGACAGAGGGGCTGAGAATGTGGCTCAAACCTTCCGGAGTTGGGGGGAAAGGTGAGGGGAGATGTCTGGAGCGTGGACCAAGTCTACACCAAAATCATCTTGAACTTTTACCAAAAAAAACCTGAAATTCATCCCTGTTCTTAGAAGGAATAGTGGTGCTTTCCAAGAAAAAAAAAAAAAAAAAAAACAGATTCCAATTTGTACAAGTATGAGAGAACAGAAAAGTTTTATTAAAATAACAATAAGCAAACAATTCATCTGCATGCAACAGCTGTTAGTTTCACAGGAAAAGGAGAGAACTGGTTATTCAGCAAACTGGTTGTTGTTGGCCAAAGATTTCCTACAGATACATCTGAATACACCAAGCATTATTCCCTTATCTGTTGAATATCTTTTGTGCCTTTTGGCATTTCAGGTAGTTGAGTTCTGAAAGATCTATTTGTCACAGAACTCTTTGTTCATAATGGTCAGTTGATAAGGAACAATTTGAGGCCTTCAGTAAAATTATAAGTGAACAAATTTCCACTCATCTAGAAAGATTTCTATCAGTATCTCCTTCTGTAAGCTTAACTAATGAAAAGAATCGATCTTTCTAATAAACTATAAGGGTAAGATGATCAGCGCCGTCTAAAGACAAAATAAGTGAGAAAAAGCTATAAGGGAAGATCACCTACCAATCTAGAAAGAATCTAGAGGAGAAATCTTTTCTGGGGATAAAGAGAGAAACCTCGGGATCATCTTCTTTGGTCTCCTGCATTCCCTGTCTTGGTGTCTCTGAGAAAGAATTCACAAATTAGGGAGCATCAATACTTTCTGCTTTGGAGTTTCACAAGTTGAGAATTTATCCCTTTCCTGGTAAATCAATCAAACATATACCAATTATCAATAGTGAACTTACTCTCCTTAGCCCTGAGAGTCTCAGAAAAAGGAGAATGGGCTCTGAGTTACATGGAGCAGGAACACCCGAAAATATGCAGGAAATATAGAAATATTTTCATAAAGTTTAATGCTTAAAGAGAGAGAAGACAAATGAAGCAACCTGTGACAAGGTATGGATGATTTCAAGTATCTTATTCGGACTCAAAACATCTTCTCTGGCTGTTTGCTGCCTTGAAACCCAGTAAGCTTCCCTTTCTGCCAATTGCCTTTCCATTTCCACCTTCCGCTTTTGCTGTTCTAGTTCATCCTTCAGCTTTCTGATTTCCTCTTCGAACTCCTGTTTTATCTGAGCTTTCACTCTCTCAAGCTCTGCTCTGTAACTTTCTTGTAACACTTGGGTTTGTTTCTGAATCTCCTCCTCGGTCTTCTGATACAGGCTATTCGTGTAGTATCTACCATTGCACTTGTTCACCACATCCTGGACCAGGGTCAGCAGCTGCTCCCTCTGGTCCTCCTGCTCAGCTCCTGTGGCCTTGTTGTTGAAAACACAGTAGCTATCTCTGAACTTGCAAATCAGCTCTTGGATGGCTCTAGGAGCTTGCTTCAAGTAATCACGGAAATCCATTCCTTCTAAGTCATCTTTCCGGGTGAATAAGAGAATCATGTGTTCCCTAGCTCTCTCTCCAAACATCGTCAGGATCTTCTCTGTGGCTTTCTGGTCTTCCGGTGTGTAACGGCCCAGTGGGATGACCAGGAGTAGAGCGTGAGGCCCCGGGGAGGTCAGCACCATGCAGCGGGTAATCTCCTTGAGAGTCTCAGCATCTGAGACCTCTGTGTCAAAGAGGCCAGGTGTGTCCACGACGACAACCTCTCTCCCTTTCCAGGTGCTGCTTCCTTTCTTACAGTGCTTGGTGATGGATACAGCTGAAAAGCTAGATGGAAACACTTTCTCTCTGAGGATGCTGTTTCCTGTTGCGCTTTTTCCTGCTCCAGTCTTACCCACCAAAACAAGTCTCAGCTGGGAATCTCCGGAGTTTGCAAGCCCTGGAACATAAGGAAACAGAAGACCCAGTGTTAGAATGAACTTCAGCTGTCTCCCCTGCAAGTCTCCCACCCACTGAATAAATATTCAACTCTGAATATTCATTGGAAGGACTGATGCTGTAGCTGAAGCTCCAATAGTTTGGCCACCTGATGCAAAGAGCAGACTCACTGGAAAATATTCTGATGCTGGGAAAGTTTGAAGGCAAAAGGAGAAGGGGGTGGCAGAGGATAAAATGGCTAGACAGCATCACCAAATCAATGAATTTGAGCAAACTCCAGGAGAGAGTAGAGGACAGAAGAACCTGTCATGCTGCACTCCATGGGCATGACTTAGCAACTGAACAGCAGTAACAACAGATATTTTTCAGGATCCCTTTCAGCTCTTACTCTGACCTTGTGGAAGCAGATAACTCAAAATTGACTGCATATTCGACTTCCTAGGAAAGTTGAAAGTTAATATCAGAGCAGTAGAGCACAGCAATTGAAACCTGAATTTAAACACCAAATCATCTACCAGCTCTTTCTCTGCTTGTATTCAGCAAGTCTCTGCATATCTCTGCAATGTGTCTATAAAGTCAAAGTCCTCTGGATTTGTCAGGCATAGACCCAGGACCAGAGGGAAGGCAATTAACAATCACATGTAAAAGCCTGTTTTCCGAGAAGGCAGACTTTGCCAGTTGGCCCTTGAACTTAAGGGTCTGTTTTCCTGCATGAAGAATTCTATGTTATACCTACCCATTTCTGCTTTGAGACAATGCCTACATTATCCCACGTACAACATTATAGACACTGTTACCAACTCCAGTTTACTTTCAGAGCCATCACCATTCACCAAGGTCCTCAGACTGGAAAGCTAGGAGTCGCCCTTGACTCCCCTCTTTCCCCTACTTTCCAGACCCAACCCATCAGCATGTTCTCTTGGCTCCAAATCTGTTCACCTGTCTCTGTTTTGAAGATCATCATTCCAGCCCAGATTCCATCACCACCCCTGCCTCAGCAGTCTCCTAACAGGTGTTTCCACTTCCACTTTGTCCCTTTCAGTCTATTATGTGAGGTGGGCTAATCTTTAAAAAATATCAATCAAACAGAACCAGGAACTTGCAGAAACCCCTCCTGTGATGTCCATAAAAATCTGTAGTTAATCTCCATCTCCCACACACTTTCTGATGAAGTGTTTGCTGCTTCCTGAATCCCTAAGGCAGAGTTTTCCCCATTTCAGAACCAGAATCCTGGGATAAAAGAAGTAAATTTCCCAATGCTGCAAACACTGAATATGGGATGGCTAAGATTTATCTAAGAAAAAATATACATAAGAATTCAGAGTATTCTTAATAGTTACCCTCACAATAGAAGCTCCAACCTAAGGAGATCCCAGGGCATTGGTTGGCCTTAGAGAGAGGGTGTAGGAAATTCATGGCCTGGCAGTGAAAAGGCACAAAGGCCAGTGCCAACACCACAACCATTGGCCAGTGCTGATAACGAATGGATGGCAACCTCTGAAGATGGCAGCCATAGCCATGAAGGAGTCCATCTCTGCACTCGTGCCTCTTGGGAGGGTGGTCTCAGCTCCTCTCATCAGGATGTTGAGTCTGTTTCTCCAACCCTTCAGTCTGACTGGGCCATGTGACTTGCTTTGGATCATAGGATCATGGAAACATGGTTAAACAGAGAATCCAAAAGCACTGACACATTGTGCTTGGCCTTCTCTTTCTAGTTTTTGGAACCCTGGACTACCCTACTTGATGAGGGACACAAGGCCCTGTTACCCTGTCTGCCTGGCCAACCCAGAGCTTGCTGACCACCAGATATGTCTGTGAGTCTACCCAAGATTATTGTGTTGCATCCTGAACCACCAGCTGAGCACCCACACATGAGTCAGTCTGGCTGAGATTAGCCTGGTGGGTCCAGACCCAAGCACAGCCCAAATGACCCTCAAAATTAAGAGTCAAGTAAATTGTTGCTGTTTTAGGTTCCTAAATTGCAGAGTGATTTGCTGAACCAGCAAAAGCTCAAATGATAGAATCTATTCCTAGGACAAAGGGGTAGAGGGAGGGTTATATGAGAAAGGGAGTGATCAGTCTGTTGAGTTTGTTGCTTAGAGTGAGGCCACTGGGAGCAGGGAAATTAGGGGCCTGAATGAGGCATTGATCACCCCCATGTTCCTCCTTCCCAGTCCTCTTGGGCTGAAGAGAGGGGCAGAGAAACCACCTGGGAGGCCACAACCCCTGATCCAGTGTGACCACCTGGCAGTAAGTAGCAAGTAAGAAACCGCATCAAGCCAGGGAGCAGTCAGGGTATTGGAACTCTCCTCCTGCTCGCTGTTAAGCTACATCACAAGGAAGATGCAGAGAGGGTGGAGAGAATGAGAGAGCAGAGCAAATGAGGGGAAACTGAGAAATGTGGTTGAAGACGTTTTGCTCTGGTACATGTTGGCTGGATGACAGGGCAGGAGAGTCCCAGCCCTCCCCACCAAGCCTGGCTGCCCTTCCCAAGCAGCGTCTCACCGTGGCTGGTCCTGGGATCGCTGAGGTACTGGGCTGCCATTGTGGTTTGCATTCCTGAGAATAAAGAGACAGAACTATGTTATGTCAGGGACATGCAGAACAAACCAGAAACATCAACTTCCTATAAACGACACCTTCTCTTTCCTCATAAACTTGCTACTCGATCTCTCCGCTATTTCTCAATACTTCTTAATTCTGCTCTCAGTCTCATTTTCAGACTGTCAAAATTCTTTACACACATGTTAGTGCTTCAGGTGCTTCCTTGGCACTGGTTCTGGATGCCCTTCCCTCCTCTATTCAATTACTACTCTGAGTGCCATTTATATGTAGTCTGCCGCCTGGACCTTTCCCAGTGTTAAAATCTTTTCTACCCCAGTCAAATTATCCATTTGGCAATTTTGTGGGCATCTCAAATCGATTTGGACAAAATGAAACCCTGACTTTCATCCCCAGCCTGGTTCGAATTCCAGTAAGTGGCATCACAAAATGGCTCATGAAGAACCTTGGGGTCATCTCTAAAACACTTCTTTCTTCACTTGCTCACAGTCCATCACCAAATCCTATAGATTTTAATTCCCCAAATGAAAAATCATCCATTTCTCCCCATCTCCATGTGAATCCAATCCTATCATTTGATTGCAATGTAGTAGGCTCCCAAATGATACTGTATCTTCAACCCCTCCTCTACTCAATAGTCAGATGCCTTTTTAAAATTTATAATCAAAGGATAATTGCTTTACAGCATTGGGTTGGTTTCTACCAAACATCGACATGAATCAGTCATAGGTTTACCATGTTCGCTCCCACTTGAACATCCCTCCCACCTCCCTCCACATCCTGCCCCTCTAGGTTGTTACTGAGCCCCGTTTTCAGGTCCCTGAGTCATACAGCAAATTCCCATTGGCTACCTATTTTATATATGGTAATTATATTTCCATGTTACTCTCTCTATACATAGAGAGATGCCTTTTTGATATTTGGTGTTTTTCTCGTTTAGATTTTCTAATGGATTGCTTTTGTTTTTTATTTCTCAAATATTTGAAAGCCCTTGGAATGATCCCAAAGGCCTTGCACGATCAATTTCTCTCACAAAAAGTTTTCATCATACTGGCCTCCTCAGTGTCCCCTGAATCCTCTAAGCTCCCCCCAGCTCCTAGATCTCTGAGGAGCACTTCCCCCTCCCCGGAGCACTCCCACCCACACCAATGGCCAACTGGTTTCTGTTCAGCACTGAGGCTTCAATGTTTCGTTATTTCTGCAGAGGGGCCTCTCCACCCACATCATCAACCAACAAGACAGATTTGGTGTGGAGTTTGTTCTAACTACACCCAAGAATTTCTATAGAATACACACCATGATAGAAAGTGGTTTGATTTTTTTCTTACTGTCTCCTTGTAGACTGCTAGTTTGTGATGGTGAACTGTCTATGTCTTGCATACCTCCTTATTCCCGGGGGAAAAAGCACAGTATTGGACAAAGCATGGATCTCAAAAAATATTTGTTTAATAAATTAATTGATTTAAAAAATACCCCACTGTTTCTTGCCTCCTCTGTGATTGAGCTTTATATCTTGCTTACATCTGGCTGTGAAAAAACTTATCTTTTCCTTATTAAAAACACATTGCTCTTGAAACATGGCATTACATTTTAGATGCTTTATTTTTTCTCTACCTTCTAAGGTTGGACAATGGAGAAAGCCATGTGAAGAATTCTTAGCAGAGCAGATTTTAACTAGAGCTAGCTGAAAATGCTATTTGCTAAAGATAAAGTCATCTGATAGGAATGCATCAAATACAAATCTGAAACACTTTCTTTTGAAAGTCGATTAGGAATAAGAGTAGGAAACAGCTTCTTATAAACTGGGAACTGAAATCACCGAATTTTAAAGAATAGGTTTGTTCATAAAGCTGATGTTGGTTGTGGGAGTTAGGAGAAGGAGTAACATACCCGAAATAGGAACAGACAAGGTTTGGGTTATTTCTTAAAGTCTGCTGTCCAGTCTGTGGACTCTGTCTTCAGCATTCTTTAATGCTGTTCTGTTTATCCTAGTTCAGATACTAAACCAGGGGACTGACCTTGTCTACACACTGACCTTGTCTACACACTGACACTGGATGGCTGAATTCTCCTACTGTTTAAGGAACAGGCATCAGTTGGTCCCCTGCTCCTCCTGAATGGTAGACAGTAATATGGGTTAGTGTCTCCCTCCTCCTGTCTTCCAGAAGCTTCTCTTCCCCAACTCGGGGTGAGGCCCAGGAAGTTATTGTCCCTGAGGAGGCAAGTCCAAAGGGGCAGCTCTGAGCAGAGAGTTAACTGGGTAACAGACTCACTGGTCCTGCTCTGCATGCTGGTTTTGCAACAGGGGAAGTGCTGAGCTGTGCCTCTTACATCTCTTTGAGCTCTTCTCACCACCAGCTTCCCACAGAATGAATTCTGTCTGCTTGGTCAATGCTAATCCTGAAAACTTCAAGTTTTCTTATAAATTCTATGAATGGTGAGAGGAATCATTTGTTTGCACAAGAATTCTCTGAGCCATCACCATGGAAAGAGGCATCAATTTGTAGGGCTCAGCCTTCAAAACAGATTACAGCCTAAAATCATCAAAAACAGCAAAGAGAAACCCAATGAGAAATATATTCTGAGAGCAAGTTTGCAAGGAGGTTTAAGATATAGATCCGGGGATGAGTCCCCGTCCATCAAGTCACACATTCCCCTCCCTCCCTTTCACCCCCACAAACACACCTCTTTCCTTACCTAGAAAATCTGGGGCTGGCTCCCTTCTCTTACTTTGAAGACAAGGCTGAACCAGGAGGTGATGCAAAGCTATTAAAAGGAGGAGGCAGGAGGAGACAGGAAGTGAGGGTGGAGCCATCCAAACTCTTGCAAAAGACCTGCTGCCCCTGTGATCATCTAGGAGAATTAGAACTCTTTGCAAAGATGAAACTGTTTTGTGTGGCTCCGTAAGGTTGCCCTGAGCTACATGGGTTATTGAGCTCATGAAATGTAAGAAGTGTAATTGAAGAACTGAATTTTGCATTTTATTCCAAATTGTTTAATTGAAAATTACAGTTCAATGGCCACACCTGCCTAGTCACTACCATACTAGGCCATGCAGAGAGTACAAAAGGGAGGGAAACAAGATGGGTCATGCTGTCAAAGTCAAGAAAAAACTACTGTGTCAAAACCAGAGTGCTGACACTCAGAGTGTGGCCAAGATGGCAGGGTAGGAAGACCCTGAGCGCAACCCCTCCTATGGGCATGCCAGAATTATAAGCATCTAGAAAATAACTATGATCTAAGAACTAGTAGGAAAGATTTTCCACAGCTAAAGGTAAAAAGAAGGAACCACAACAAGACAGATAGGAGGGAGTAAGGTCAAGACCCACATCCCTAGGTAGGCGACTTGCAAACGGGAAGATAATCAGAACAACAGAGGTTTTCCCCAAGGAGCAAGGGATTGGGCCCCACTTCAGGCTCCCTGGGGGGTGGGGGGGGGCGGTCCTGCATGAGAAAGGTGAGCCCCTAAAATATCTGACTTTGTTGTGTCATTGCTAAGTTGTGTCTGGCTCTTTGTGACCCATGGACTGTAGCCCGCCAGGCTCCTCTGTCCATGGGGTTCTCCAGGCAAGAATCCTGGAGTGGGTAACCATTCCCTGCTCTGGGGGATCTTCCTGACCCAGGGATCGAATGCACGTGTTCTGCATTGTGGGAAGATTCTTTACAACTGAGCCACCTGTAAAGCCCCAAAACATGCAACTTTGAAGGCTACAGGGCTTACACATGGGAGAGTGAGAAGGCATAGAAAGCAGAGAGCCCACTCTCAAAGGGCATGGACAAAATCTCTCATGCTCTGAGACCCAGTGCAGAAGCAGTGATATGACGGGAGCCTGAGGGAGGCCCACTTGCTGATCTTGGAGAGCCGCCCACAGAGCCAGGAGGCAACTGTATATATATATATATATATATATATATATATATATATATATATATATATATATATGTTCATGGATTGGAAGAATCAATATTGTAAAAATGTCTGTCACGATACTGTCCTATACTAGCCAATATAATCTACAGACTCGACGTAATTTCTATCAAATAACCAATGGCATTTCTCACAGAATTAGAACACAAAATTTTACTATTTGTATGGAACACAAATGACCCTGGATGCCGGGGGCCAGCGTGAGGACCTCCACCCATGGCAAAGGTCATGAGGAAGGAAGCTTGGCATACTCAAAGGTGTGATCAAGCCTCAGGAAACCCCCTGTTCCTGAGCATCTACCCCCAAAACCTGAGTCTCTCTACTATTTCATGCTCTCGCCTACATCTCTGACTTCATGGGGGGCTGTTCCCCACCGGTTCTCTCGGAGAAGGAGTTAACTTGCAGCTCCAAGTCAATAAAAATTCCTGGGCATGACAAGAGTGTTTCAGCTTACTAACTCTGAAGGTTATCTAGCCCACCTGTATAGGTTCGTCTGGCCACATGTGATTGTTTACAGCCTCCCAACCTGAGAGGCACGAGATGTTTTAGACTTACTAAAGGCAAAATCGTCAGTATAGTGGGTTGGTTAGGAATTATATTGGTGAAGGGTTTTTCATTTGCTGTGCCAATAATTACTGCTAATTCCCTGCCCTGGGTGTGACAAGGGTGTCTCAGGTCAAATCTCTCTGCTGACAGACTAGCTTGTGTGACAGGATTATCCATACTCCTGCCACATGATTGTTTACTACCTCTCAACCATAAACAGCATAGAAAGTTTGGAGTATTTTGAGAGTCTTAATTAGCATAGGGCTTTTCTCATTGTTGAGTCAATGATTGCCTCCAGGCCTCCATATCCTTAGGCACCTGGGAATATATTAATTAATGTATTTGGGATATAGAAAAGGAAATATAGTAGTTTTTAAGTTAGCAATACTAGACTTTTTGAGTTAATGAATTTTCTCTTTTGTAATAGATCACTGTACTTTGTTATAAGTCACAGTGTCCTTGCTATATAAAAATGTAACTTTATCACTATCTTAAGAATAAATAGATCTTAAGGGGAACATTGGTAAAAGGATTTTCATTTGTTGGGGTGATGTTTGCTGCTAAATCTCCATATTCCCTGTCCTTATAATGAATATAACTAGCATATAGGAGAAATAAGCATTAACCTTTAAGATTAATCATGTTAACCTTAGGTTAAATAAATTGCTTTCTTGATTGTAACTCACTACACCCTCACCTTATAGGAATGCAACTTTATTTGGAGGGTGGTGCCTGGTTTAAGAAAAAACACCCTTGGAAGAAATAAGTTTTTTGGTCATCAGAAAGAAAGGATCATAAAATGTCAGCAGGTCTCATGGCCAGAAGATGATGTAAAACCCCTAAGACATTTTTTATACATTTATGTGAAGCACCTGATTTTGATAAAGGTCAGGACTGCTGACCCCCGCTTGACTCAGTATTCATCCCTATGTGTAACAAAAGGTATATAAGCAAACCCAAAAATAAAGAAATCGGATCAGTTTCCAGAAAGACTGATTCCCTCATGTCGTTCTTTCCTGCTCCCCGTTTTTCTGGCTGAATTCCCATCTGGAGCGTGGGTGCTCGCCATGTCTGCTTACTTGCCCCGGTTTTCAAGCCCACGCAAGAAGGAGCCCAAGAAGGTGCACCTTCCGATATTCAAGTGGTACCGGTGACCCAACATAGATGGTGCAAATTCCTTGTCTTGGAATTTTATTGGTATCCCACGTAAATCAAGTTATTCAGCCTCCTTTTCTCTCCTATTATTTTCTGGCCAAATTCCCATCTGGTGCATGGGTACCCACCAAGCCTGCTAATTTTGCCTGGGCTTCTAAGATCGGACCATGGAGGCCTCGGTGCCTCCTCTCCTTCAGGAGAATGGGAAGACGCCTGTGGCCTATGTAGGTGGTGATTGATATTCCATGTAAATCAAGTTATTTAGCCTCTTTTTCTCTACTAATTTTCTAATCCCTCTCTATCTGTAATTAAATAAGTTATTTCCAAGGAAATAATTTCCAACTCCATCCCCACCTTTGAATCACCTTGGATCCACCGGGGCTGGACCCTGGCACCTGGATAGCTAAAACAATCTTGCCAATAAAATGAACAACAAGAAAGAAGTGGACAAATTCTTAGAAAAGTACAATCTCCCAACAGTGAACCAGGAAAAAATCAAATATATGAATAGACCAATAATCAGTTCTATAGTCTCCCTATTGGGGAATCTAATGCAGTCTCCCACTTGACAGATGGGGATACTGGTAAAGAATCCACCTGCAATGCAAGAGACCCACGTCGAGGAGATCCCCTGGAAAAGGAAATGGCTACCCACTACAGTATTCTGGCCTGGAGAATTCTATATAGTCCATGGATTCACAAAGACTTGGACACAACCGAGCGACTTTCACTTTCATAATAACTAATCATGAAACTGAATGTGTTATTTAGACCAAGAAACAAAGTCCAGGACCAGATGGCTTCACAAGTGAATTCTACCAAACATTTATGAAAATGTTAACAGCTATCTTTCTCAAATGATTTTTAAAAACTGCAGAGGAAGAAATACTTCCAAACTCATTGTATGAGGCCAGCACCACTCTGATATCAAAATCAGAAAAGATAACACACAAAAGGAAAAGTATAGGCCAATATCACTGATGAACATATATGCAAATGTCCTCAACAAAATATTGACAAACCGTGCTGGGCTTTCACTCTAGAGTCACCTTCTGCACCTCTCAGATGGTGCCTGCGTGCCACTCCCCTGCCCTGGCTGGCTGGGCCCTCCTCTTCCAGGGACAAGGCAATGGGTGGGCAAGGGGTCGATGGATTAAAGGAATTTAATCCTGGCCTGGAGGTGGGCTTCCTCCGCCCACACCACCTTATCCCCTCAGTCCCGCCAGGGTGGAAGATGCTCCTTGAAGGCAGGTTATGTGTGGGTGGCCCAGAATCAAGCAGTTTGGAAAAGTCGCTTGACCCAGAAATCACAGAGAGCTATTCCAAAGTAGAAGGAATGCACTCAAACTAGCTTGGCCTGAAGGTAGAAAGTGAGAAGAGAGTCCTGCACCAGTTGCATTGAGAAATGAAGAGCTCCTGTGTGAATTCACCAATCTGATTTCTTGCTCAGGGAGGCTGGAACATCTATCTCCAGAAATGTCTTTGAAAAATAAAAACCAAGATAACCATTCATCTGAGGACTCTGTTAAAGGAAATAACCAATACAGGTCTCCAGGTAGGATCCCCCTGGAGCATGAAGAGGAATCACGTAAGAACTTTCAGCAATTTGAGACCAATGATCAATGCAGACCGTATCCTATGGTCCACTTGGAGCCTTAAGAGAAACCAGATACTAACTTCAGGCAATTTGCCACAAAAACCTACAGTTTCCAGTGCAATCCAACCAGACCCCAAAATATCATTTTTGGTTTCCTTCCTGTTTTGCAGTGGCTCCCAAAATGCAATCTGGAGGAAAACATTTTAGGGGATGTGATGTCTGTCTTGATTGTGGGCATCTTGTTGGTGCCCCAGCCCATTGCTTATTCTCTCTCGCCTGGCCAGGAACATATCGATGGTCTACATACATCTTTTGTCGGCTTCATTTACTTCCTATTGGGGACCTCCATCACATCTCTGTGGGCATTTTGGAGTGTTGCGCCTTATGATCAGTCAGCTGTAGTTGACTGAGAACTGTGCGGACTTGGCTATGACACTGCTCATGTTGCTCCTTCTTTGGGAGTGGTTTCAGGTGGGAGCACATTATTAAGCCAGACATCAGGCAAGATATGTAACACAAGTAGCTATGACATTATAGTTGACAGTACGGTAACCTTGAAGGTTGGAGTGTATCAGGCAGCCATGGGCTCTATCAAGCGGGCTTTGTTTCAGTCTATCTCTCAGATGCCTTGCTGAGGGCATTTGTCACCTGTGCCTCCTTCACAGCTGTTACATCTCAGGCCAAGTATCTCCCTGGACTGACTCCGTTGGAGTGATGGCAGGGATTATTCATTATTGAAAGTGAAAGTGTTAGAAGCTGAGTCATGTCCAACTCTTTGTGACCCCATGGACTGTAGCCCACCAGGCTTCTCTCTCCATGAAACTTCTCCAGGCAAGAATATTGGAGTGGGTTGCCATGCCCACCTCCAGGGGATCTTCTTGACCCAGGGATACAGCCCATGTCTCTTAAGTCTCCTGCATTGGCAGGCGCATTCTTTACCACTAGTGCCACCTGGAAAGCCAGATCTCTGGAGAGCCCTATGTAAATTTAAGAATCTGCCCAAGATGTGGGGCTTTCCTGGAAGCTCAGCTGGTAAAGGATCCACCTGTGATTCAGGAGACTCCTGTTTGATCCCTGGGTTGGGAAGATCCCCTGGAGAAGGGAATGGCTACCCACTCTAGTATCCTGGCCTAGAGAATTCCATGGACAATGTGGAGAATTAGCTGAATGGATACAGTTATCTCATTTGGTACTGTGCTGCCCTCTGAACTGAGTACTGAAATAGGCCTGCTTATTGGGGTTGTTTTTTCTATGTTTTGGCTCATCCTCCATACTCAGAAGTAAAGAATTCATTGCTTGGCCCAACAAAAGAGCCTGAAATCTTTGAATCCATGTCTGCCTACAAGACCTATCAGGCTAAGTCAGCCATCAAGGTTGTCCACTTTGAATTCACTTTTTATTACATGAACAAGGAATATTTTAAATCTTTATAAACCTCCCCCCCCAATCCAGTCTTAGTAACTTCAGTTCAGTTCAGTCGCTCAGTCGTGTCCAACTCTTTGCGACCCCATGGACTGCAGCCCATCAGGCCTCCCTGTCCATCACCAAATCCCAGAGCTTGCTGAAACTCATATCCATTGAGCCGGTGATGCCATCCAATCATTTCATAGGCAGCTCAGAAGAAGGTAGCAAAGGAAAAGATCAAAAGGGAAATAGCCGCTCTCACTGGAATCCAGGATGAAGTTTCAGTGCGACTTTCCCATGATTCCTTAGAATTCCACACCATCGTGACTGACTGCAGTGCAACACAGCTTTTAGATCCAGCAGGGATCCACATGATGAAAGAAGGTCTCAGGGTTCATGAGGCCATTGGCATCCAGGTTCTGCTGGCTGAGTGTAATCCCTCTGTGAGGGACTCCCTGACCCAGGGAGAGTACTGAAGAAATGAAGAGGAAAATTTCTTTTACACTGTATGTGAGGCATGACTTTTGAAGAAGACTCTCAAAATTTGAAAGATATGTATGTTCCTAATGGTCTGAGCTTTTTCAGTGATTGAGAAAGTAGATGGAAGGAAGAAATACTGTCTAGCCAGTTGTTTAAAATTTCAGGTGTGTAGCATTTTGTACCTTGGACCTGGAAATTGTTCCCCCCCTGGAGATGTTGGCCTTTTCGCTGGACAGAACTGTTCCTTTGAAGCTGATGGCTGTCATCGATACATAAATGCAGCAGAGCTTTTAATTAGGCAGAACCAAAAAAAGAAACTACCGAGGTTTTCAGCTTTCTCACACTTATGGAATTAAATGAATATCTGTTGAATTGAACTGTAGTTCAGTGCAGTGGCTCAGTCGTGTCCAACTTTTTGTGACCCCATGAATTGCAGCATGCCAGGCCTCCCTGTCCATCACCAACTCCCGGAGTTCATCACATGTCCATCGGGTCAGTGATGCCATCCAGCCATCTCATCCTCTGTCATCCCCTTTTCCTCCTGCCCCCAATCCCCCCCAGAATCAGAGTCTTTTCCAATGAGTCAACTCTTCGCATGAGGTGGCCAAAGTACTGGAGTTTCAGCTTTAGCATCATTCCTTCCAAAGAAATCCCAGAAATCTGATCTCCTTTAGAATGGACTGGTTGGATCTCCTTGCAGTCCAAGGGACTCTCAAGAGTCTTCTCCAACTGTAGAGTAGCCCCCAAATTTAATGACAATCTTGTTTTAGGAGATAAGCGTCTGGACTCTTCCTTCCTCAGGAGGTAAAGGGGTAAAGATGGCATTTACATGAGAAGTCCTGGAGCCTGTTTGGCAAGGCTCCCTAGAGAGGGAGTAGAAGAGAAGTAGGGAAAGAATACTGTGTCTGCTCCTGCAAGAGCATGTCAAGAGGCTTCCTGAGTGCAGGTTAGCAATTAGGCAAGCTTGTGGTCACTTTGGGCTTCCCTAGTCCTTGTCTTCTCTGCCCACCCCGCCCCCGCCTCCCCACACCCAGATGGCACTCAGGTCTCTGACAATTCCTCTCAGGCAAAGTCTTACCAATAGTCTAATGGCTGAGCAGGTTTACAAAATCCTACCAGCCAGCCCCACTTTATACAGAACACTCTTGATGATACATTTGATGCTTTTAGTCAGAATTTTGTTTAGGGTAAGTAGGTAAGAAAAGAACTCCTCAAAATCAGCCAGCACAATGAGAATCCTCCCTGTCTCTTCTGATCCCTATCTGTCTCTGTTTCTGAGGACTTCTTCACATTAAGCACCATGTGCTTCCCATGGAATCTGTCCTAAACTGCTCTATCTGATGAGCAGTGAGCAACGAGTGAGTTGGCCAGGCAAAAGGAAAAATGGTGGCTGGGTAATTTTGTGTAGCCTTTACTTGTTGTTGTTGTTGTTGTTTTCACTCTTTTGGCTGCACTCGGACTTTGCTGCACTTGGGCTTTTCTCTAGTTGCAGAGAATGAGGCTAATCTCTAGTTGCAGAGAGTGTGGATTTCTCTTGCTGGGAAGCATGGCCTCTAGGGCATGTGGGCTTCAGTATTTGTGACATATGGGCTCTAGAGCACAAGGTCAGTACTTGTGGCACACAGGCTTAGTTGCTCTGCAGTATGTGAGATCCTCCCAGACTAGGGATGGAACCTGTGTCTCTTGTATTGGCAGGAGGATTCTTTACCACTGAGCCACAAGGAAAGCCCATATATAGCCTTTTAAATGAGCCTGAAGCAAATTGTTCAGGATAGATTGCAAAAAGGCATGATTGACAGCTTCTCTTAAGAATTTATTTATTTAGCAGTGAATTGTTTTTTCCTTCCCATGGTATTTTAGCAAGGGTCAACTGGAAATTGACAGTCTTTTGCATATTAAGAAGCTGCTGGTCATCTTTATTTACTCTGCAAGAAAAATTTATTGTAACCAATGGAAAAGAATGCACATAAGTGATAGTCTGCTTCCCAAAGAACATCAATAGTTAATCTGTAGATATTTTTGGTGAAAATAGAGTGAAAACTTACTGTCATGCCCCCTATTGATGTACAAAGAATACTGATGACAGTGACAGCTTTTAACTCTGTGAAACAAGGTGAAAATGAAAGTCACTCAGTCATGTCCAACTTTTTGCAACCCCATGGACTGTAGCCTGCGAGGCTCCTCTGTCCATGGAATTCTCCAGGCAAGAATACTAGAGTGGGTTGTCATCCCCTTCTCTAGGATGTCTTCCCAACCCAGGGATTGAACTCGGGTCTCCTGCATTGCAGGCTTTTTGGATCATCTGAAACTATTATGCAAGAGGATTTAGAAGCATCACATTCATACAACCCAGATTCTGTGGGTGAATTATTTATGATAGCTGATCACAGGTTGTGGCATAGCAATATTTCCTTTTCAAAAGCAAGTACATCCAACATTGAAAGCTTAAAGTTCTGTATCTGGACTTTCGTGGGTGAAGAAAATAAACAGATTTTCCAAAGCTAGGACTAGGAGACTAGTTTATGTGAAAATGAATAGCACACTATTTTAAACAAATGAGATAAAAATAGCAAAAATGCAGCATCATTTTTAACCCACTCCTACATTCCAAAATGACTACTGCTTTTTCCAGTAGTCATGTATGGATGTGAGAGTTGAACCATAAAGAAGGCTGAGTGCCAAAGAGTTGATGTTTTTGAACTTGGTGTTAGAGAAGACTCTCGAGAAATCCTTGGACTGCAAGGAGATCAAACAAGTCAGTCCTAAAGGAAATCAATTCTGAATAGTCATGAGAGGGACTGATACTGAGGCTGAAGTTCCAGTACTTTGGCTACCTGATGCAAAGAACTAACTCATTGAGAAAGACCCTGATGCTGGGAAAGATTGAAAGCAGGAGGAGAAGGGGAAGAGAATGAGATGGTTGGATGGCATCACCAACTCGATAGACATGAGTTTGAACAAACTCCAGGAGTTGGTGATGGACAGGGAAGCCTGGCATGCTGCAGTCCATAGGGTTGGAAAGGGTCAGACACCACTTAGTGACTGAAAAACAACAACATTCTAAAATGGTAAAATATTTATGTAAAGCAAAACTGATGAGTAGAGCAGCTATTAGAGGGGGAGATTTAAATTTTTTATATATATATTTTGTATTGGAGTATAGCTGATTAAGGAGCTATACTTAAAATATCATTTTTTACTTTAAATATCATTTTATACTTTAAAATATCATTTTTATTGGCTCCATAAATTGCAAGTGTTGCTTTTCTTTGGGGAGAGTTCTGTCCATCATGAAAAATGCCTTTCTGTTATCAAAACAAAGCAGTTTCTCATGAGCTAGATTTCTGTTTTGAGGTGATTGACATTATGATTACATGTCATAGGGTCCTGAGTGTTGACATCCTTTTAGAACTTAAGTCTAGAAATTCAGAAATGTTAGCTGCTGTTTGTATTTGTCTTTTGTTTATTGTTTGTAGCCAATATTTCCTCTTTCTCTTCAGTCTTATGAATAATAAAATTTAAAAAATTAGCAAACCAAATCAACAGTGTCAGACTTTATTTTTTGGGGCTCCAAAATCATTGCAGATGGTGCTTGCAGCCATGAAATTAAAAGACACTTACTCCTTGGAAGAAAAGTTATGACCAACTTAGATAGCATATTCAAAAGAGAGACATTACTTTGCCGACTAAGATCCGTCTAGTCAAGGCTATGGTTTTTCCAGTAGTCATGTATGGATGTGAGTTGGACTGTGAAGAAAGCTGAGTGCCAAAAAATTGATGCCTTTGAACTGTGGTGTTGGAGAAGACTCTTGAGAGTCCCTTGGACTGCAAGGAGATCCAACCAGTCCATTCTAAAGATCAGCCCTGGGATTTCTTTGGAAGGAATGATGCTAAAGATGAAACTCCAGTACTTTGGCCACCTCATGCAAAGAGTTGACTGATTGGAAAAGACTTTGATGCTAGGAGGGATTGGGGCAGGAAAAGAAGGGGACAACAGAGGATGAGATGGCTGGATGGCATCACTGACTCAATGGGCGTGAGTCTGGGTGAACTCCAGGAGTTGGTGATGGACAGGGAGGCCTGGCGTGCTGCAATTCATGGGGTCGCAAAGAGTCGGACATGACTGAATGACTGAACTGAACTAACTGAAAAGGGTCATATATCGGGATCAAGTGGGATTTATCCTAGGGATATGAGGATTTTTCGATTTCTGCAAACCAATCAGTGTGACATACCATGTTAACAAATTGAAGAATAAAAAAACATACAATTATCTCAATAGATGTTGAAAAAGTTTTTGATAAAATGCAGTATCCATTTATAATAAAAACTCTCCAGGAAGTGGACATAAAGGGAACATGATTTCAGTTCAGTTCAGTCACTCAATCGTGTCCTAATCTTTGGGACCCCATGACCTCAGCACGCCAGACCTCCGTGCCCAGCGCCAACTCCTGGAGTCCATCCAAACCCATGTCCATCGAGTTGGTGATGCCATCCAACCATCTCATCCTCTGTCGTCCCCTTCTCCTCCCACCTTCAATCTTTCCCAGCATCAGGGTGTTTTCAAATGAGTCAATTCTTTGCATCAGGTGGCCAAAGTATTGGAGTTTCAGCTTCAACATCAATCCTTCCAATGAATATTCAGGACTGATTTCCTTTAGGATGGACTGGTTGGATCTCCTTCCAGTCCAAGGGACTCTCAAGAGCTTCTCCAACACCACAGTTCAAAAGCATCAATTCTTTGGGCCTCAGCTTTCTTTATAGTCCAACTCTCACATCCATACATGACCACTGACAAAACCATAACCTTGACTAGATGGACCTTTGTTGACAAAGTAATGTTTACCTCAACACAATAAACGTCATATATGACAAACCCATGGGCTTTCCTGGTGGCTCAGTGGGAAAGAAGCCACCTGCCAATGCAAGAGATGTGGGTTCAATCTCTGAGTGGGGAAGATCCCTTGGAGAAGGGAATGGCTACCCACTCCAGGTGTTCTTGCCTGGGAAGTCCCACGGACAGAAGAGCCTGGCAGCTACAGTCCACAGGATCCCAAAAGAGTTAGATATGACTTAGTGACTAAATGACAACAATGACAAACCCATAGCAAGCATCATAGTCAACAGTGAAAAGCTGAAAGCACTCAGTCTAGGATCAGGAGCAAGTTGATAATGCCCACTCTTGCCACTTTGACTGAACATAGTTTTGGAAGTCCTAGCCACAGTAATCAGAAAAGAAAGAGAAATAAAAGAAATCTCACAAGAAAGGGAGAAGTAAAAGTGTCGCTGTTTGTAAATGACGTGATACTACATATAGGAAATACTTAAGAAAACTACTAGAGCTCATCAGGGAGGTCAGTGAAGCGCAGGACACAAAATTAATACAGAGAAGTTTGTTGCATTTATACGCTAACAAACTATCAAAAAGAGAAATTAAGGAAACAATCCCATTTATCTTTTCATAAAAGAAAGAAATACCTAGGGGTAAGCCTACCTAAAGGAGATGAAAGACCTGGACTCCAAAAACTATACCAAACTGATGAAAGAAATTGAAGACAACACAAACAGATAGAAAGATATATCACGTTCTTGAACTGGAAGGATTAATACTGATAAAATGACCATACTACCCAAGGTGATTTACAGATTCAGTGCAATCCCTATCAAATTACCAATGGCATTTTTAAAGAATTAGAATAAATAATTTTAAAATTTTGTATGGAAACACAAAAGATTTTGAGAAAGAAGAACAAAGTGGGAAGAATTATGCTCTCTGTAATCAAAACAATATCCACAGTAATCAAGACAGTATCGTATTGGAGCAAAAAGAGACACAAAGATTAATGAAATGACCCAAATCAGCCAAAATATTTTACGAAGCCTTCTAATTCCTTGGAGGTTTCACATTCCTTATCACCCCAGTTCTCTGGTAAAGTTGAGAGAGCCAAGCGAATCATAAATGAAACTCTGACCAAATTAACAATTAAACTTCATCAAGATTGGACTAAACTCCTCCCTTTAGCCCTCTTAAAGGTCCGGGCATTACCAAAAAACTCCCTAAATATCAGTCCATTCGAAGCCATGTATTGGTGGCCGATAGTACCTTTAGGACCCTCCCCTCCCAGGACGGTCCCAAACTGCTATCCCACCTTCCTTTTCCCTTACTTGCCCATATACAAGATGCCCTTTGGCAACATATGGATAACCTCGACCACTCTCCAATCTTCCATCCGCATCCCTCCAAATAGGAGACAAAGTCTCTATGACAGTTCAGTCCCACTCAGATCTAACCGCTAAATGGCAAGGACCCTACACTGTAATTCTGCTGACCCCTACCACTGCAAAATTAAAAGAAATCACCCCTTGGGTGCACATCACTCAGCTAAAAAAGGTTATGCAGCCCAATGATGAGAATGCTTACCAGATTAATACTTATCCAGTTTCTTACATAGACCCTACAACTCTAAAGATCTCATGGCTTCCACTGGCCCCAGCTGGCGATGGATGAGCCTGTCGGTTTAACTATTACAATTATTTCTGGAACAACTCCCGGCAGATATCTGGGTCTCGAGTCCTCAAGGATCCACATTTGACCATGTTGAAGATTACATCTTCACCCTGTGGCTGCAGGGAACCGTTTATAACTTTTACCCTTTTGAAATCCAATTTTTCTCCATAGTTAGTTCAGCTCAGTTAAGCTTTTTCACTCTCCCCGTTCACTTTCATCAAGAGGCTCTTTTGTTCTTCATTTTCTGCCATAAGGGTGGTGTCATCTGCATATCTGAGGTTTTGATACTTCTCCCAGCAATCTTGATTCCACCTTGTGCTTCTACCAGTCCAGCATTTCTCGTGATGTACTCTGCATAGAAGTTAAATAAGCAGGGTGACAATATAAAGCCTTGACATACTCCTTTTCCTATTTGGAACCAGCCTGTTGTTCCATGTCCAGTTCTAACTGTTGCTTCCTGACCTGCATACAGGTTTCTCAAGAGGCTGGTCAGGTGGTCTGGTATTCCCATCTCTTTCAGAATTTTCCACAGTTTATTGTGACCCACACAGTCAAAGGCTTTGGCATAGTCAAGAAAGCAGAAATAGATGTTTTTCTGGAACTCTCTTGCTTTTTCCATGATCCAGCAGATGTTGGCAATTTGATTTCTGGTTCCTCTGCCTTTTGTAAAACCACCTTGAACATCTGGAAGTTCACGTATTGCTGAAGCCTGGCTTGGAGAATTTTGAGTGTTACTTTGCTAGGGTGTGAGGTGAGTCTGATTGTGCATAGTAGTCTATCTTATATTCACTTACCCAAATGCTGGTTAGCATCTTCTTATCTTTTTTCTTTCTTCTGCCCCAAGAACTCTTTCAAAACCCTGACCACAACTATCTACTCCGGACCCTTAATTTAACCCATACTTTCAATGCGTCTAACCCACGATTGGCTAAATACTGCTGGATATGTCTCTCCATAACTCCTCTGGGAGATTCAGCCTCCCCATATCCATCCTCGACTAGACCACTGGTAATATATCCTTACACCACTCATATTGTGGGGAGCCTTTATTCATCTCATATCTTAAACATCTTCACACGAGTGATCAAATCTGGAATTTGGACAATCTCTTAGAATCTTTACTCACTGACCTTCCCTCCTACAATAGAAAACCTTCAATATGACGCCCTATCACCTAGAAAGTAAGACTATTACAACCAGCTCCTTTTTGCATATTTAGACATTCCCAAAACAGTTCATATGACCAATCCCTGGGCATAATCCCTAAACCCATGTGTAACCATACCTTCACTTTACTCTTTGCCACTGGAAAGGCTATATATATTTCTGGGCCTACAGGACAATCTTTAAGCTTTATAGGACGATTTCCCTCAGCATAGTCCTCCACTTCTCCCATCGTTGGGGCCACCTTAGCAGGGGCCCTGACCATTCTTGAACGAAAGATCAAACCCCCTCCCCGTCGACTCCTCTTAGCCATCGACTTCAGCTGTTGTGTTGAGACACCTGGCCTGTTTTTCTTGTGTGCGGCATCTACATACCTCTGTTTACCTACTGATTGGACTGGAACCTGCACCCTGATATATTCCAGTCCTAACATTTTTACAGCCCCCAGTGATCAACCCCTACCTATTCCTTTCATTCGCAAGCAAGTGAAATGAGCCATTCATTTCATTCCCCTCTTAGTGGGACTAGGAATAGCGGCTGGAATTGGAACAGGAACTGCCGGCCTAACCACCTCCATCCAAAACTACCAGGCACTATCTAAAGACCTATCAGAAAACCTTCAGGAAATATCCCAAGGTCTAGTAACTATTCAAAATCAACTCGATTCCTTGGCGGCTCTAGTGTTACAAAATAGAAGGGGATTAGATCTACTAACTGTAGAAAAGGAGGGAGGGGTTGTGCCTTTTTCTGGATGAATCCTGCTGCTTCTATGCCAACCAGTTGGGTGTTGTCCAGGAAGCTGCAAAAAAAAACCTTATAGATAGAGCCTATCAAATCGGTCAGAGATCAAGCAACTCCTGGCAGTCATGGTTGACAGATTGGAACGGATGTCTTGGGTTTTGCACCTTCTTGGACCATTCATATTCATTATCCTCCTATTCACTTTTGGACGGACCTTGTTTGTTTAATCTTTTCCAGGGATTCCTCCAGGACTGAATTTGAGCCATTTCTCGACATCAAGTCAACACTGTTCTTCTGCTCGAGACCCTGGCAGCTAGGATAGAAAATCAACATTACGGGCCTTAGACTTCCTTCCTCCCAGACCACAAGCCCCGCCCCTCAGTTACCAGCACGAAGAAGCCCAAAACATTGACAACGCCCATCTCTCTTTCTCTTTCTATATATTCCTTAGGGTCTGGAATGAAGGAAAGCTACCTGGCTCAAAATAGCCTGGAGTTAAAACTCCCCTCTAGGTCCTCCCCACCATTTTATACAGAATAAAGAACTTTCTACCTGAAGAAAGAAATGAACATGAAGATTGGTCACGTTCAGCTCCCAGTCAATCCCAGTCTCTGGCCTGTCTCAGGAATTCTTTGTCCCAGTGGTTTAAAGTTAACTAATCAAACAGACCCCCTCAAAACATTGTTCTCTGCATATGTATGTTTTCCATATACACCGCTCTCTTCTTGACTTAGTGCACCAGTTCCCTGGTCTGACTGCTGCCCCTTTTTGCCTTATTAAAAGTGATCTGTTTCTGTAGAGTATCGGTCTTGTTCTTTCTCCAAACCTTGCCTTATCTAGTTCTTTTACCTTACAATGACTACATCAAAAAGCCAAGAAATAACAAGTGTTGTGAGGATGAGGAGAAAGGGGAACCTCATGCACTGTTGATAGTATTAGGTAGTTAGAATAGAAACAGGAGTCCAAAATGGCGGTAGCTAAAAGACAAGGAAGGGAAAAGCCCACAAAAATAGAACAAAGGAAGTTCCGAGGACCTGAGTGAGGACCACAGGTAGAAAAAACAGCAGTCTTGGCTAGCCCAATTTACATAAGGCAGGCCCAGGGGCAGGGAAAAAACATATAAAAAGAGGAGCCAAAGGAGGAGCCAAAGGGCTCTCTCTCTCTCTCTCTATCTCTCTCTCTCTCTCCTGAGCTCTGGTTCACGTCTTTGGGTCTGCATGCCCTCACGCTTGGAGGATGGATTCTCCTGCTATTTTC